>NW_021604634.1:7762908-7764473 GCF_004785775.1 Grammomys surdaster | reverse complement strand
CAGTCAGAATGTCTAAGACTAAAAACTCAGGTGATAGTAGATGCTGGCAAGGTTGTGGAGAATGTGTCCTCCATTGTTGCTTGGACTGCAAGATGGTGCAACCACTTTGGAAATCAGTGTGGCGGTTCCTCAGAAAATTGGGCATAGCATTACCTGAGGATCCAGCTATACCACTCTTAGGCATATACCCAGAAGATGCTCTAACATATATAACAAGGACACATGTTCCACCATGTTCATTGCAGCCTTATTTATAATAGCCAGGAGCTGGAAAGAACCCAGATGTCCTTCAACTGAGGAATGGATTCAAAAAATGTGGTATATTTACACAATGGATTATTACTCAGCTATTAAAAACAATGAATTGGAGAGTTTCCTAGGTAAATGGATGGAACTAGAAATTATCATCCTGAGTGAAGTAAGCCAATCACAAAAGAACACACATGGTATTCACTTACTGATTATTGGATATTAGCCCAGAACCTTGAAATGCCCAGGATGCAACTCACAGGCCACATGAAGCTCATAAAGAAGAAAGACCAAGTGGGGGTGATTCGGTCCTTCTTAGAAGGAGCAGCAAAATACTCAAGGGAGCAAATATGGAGACAAAGTGAGGGACAGAAACTGAAGGAGGGGCCATCTGAAGACCTTTCCACCTGAGTATCCATCCCATGTGCAGTCACCAAAGGTAGATGCTGATGTGGAAGTCAGGAAGTGCATGCTGATAAGAGCCTGATATTGATGTCTCCTCAGAGGTCTTCAAGAGTCTGACATAGTCAGAGGCAGATGCTCACAACTAGCCATTGAACTGATAATGGGGTTCCCAATGGAGGAGTTAGAGTGAAGGCCATTGGAGCTGAAAGGGTTTGTGGCCTCATGAGGAGAGCAACAATACCAACCAACCACAGCTCCCAGGGTCTAAATCCCCAGCCTGGGAGCACTTAAGGAGGGATCCATGGCTTCAGCTGAATACATAAGAGTGGAGGGCCCTGCTGGGCATAAGTGGAAGAAGTGATCCTTGACCTCGTGAATGCTGGATGCCCCAGGGTGTGGGAATTTTGAGGGTGGGGAGGTGGGAGTGGAGGGGGGGTAGGGAGGGTTTACATCCACCGAAAAGGAGGAGGGGTAAGGGGATAGGGGTTCCTGGGTGGGTGGGGGATGGGGTAAGGGGACAACATATGAAATGTAAATATAACATCCAATAAAAAAATTAAAAAAAAAAAAGAGATCAAATTACTGCATGAAGATAAGCCAGAACATGTGACGGTTGGGAAGTAACATTAGGAAATTCCTAGTGCTTCTTCCAATAATCATAGTCAGTAATAGGCAATCACTAAAGTAGTAAGTAAACATACTGGCCTTCCCTTTATAGTAAACTGTCTTTTCTTTAAAGTAAAAACTAAGTGGGAACAAAAACAAAGCAAAAACAATGTGAAGTACTTTCTAAATAATATTGATAATTATTTTTAATTTTTGTTATTGAAAAATTAAGCTTTGGTGAAGGGTTGGTATCCAAGCTTATATTTTCCTTCCTTCCTTCCTTCCTTCCTTCCTTCCTTCCTTCC
>NW_021604634.1:7723247-7762808 GCF_004785775.1 Grammomys surdaster | reverse complement strand
TCTTTCTTTCTTTCTTTCTTTCTTTCAGACCAGGAAGTTTACTGCCTTTATTGGTTATCCAGTACAAAGTATTCAGCCCTGAAACCATATATACACAATGGTCAGAAAAAGACTCAGCAGGTTCCATTTAATGTATGTGTTTATGTTTGTGTGTGTGTGTGTGTGTCTGTGTGTGTGTCTGTGAGTGTGTCTGTGTGTGTGTCTGTGTGTATGTGTAATAGTCAAAGACAAAAATTTGAGTAAGGGAGGACATGACAAGAATTGGATAGAAGGTACATGGAAGGAGCTAGAGGGAAGAAAGAGAGTCCATTTAAATTTAAGAACAAATTTTCAAAAAATGTCATTTGCATTTTATTTTGTGCTATTTATGGAGCCAAGATAGCATGATACTTAAATCTTTGGGGGTTAATACAATTTTAATAATGTATTAGGCAGTATCTTTAACATGCCTAATGAGTCAATGTCTGCAAGCAGATAGCAGAATTTGAATAAGTTTTAAAATAAGAGCTAGCTAATTTTCACTAATAACATCAAGTAAAAACAGTAAACTTAAGTTAATTCTGCTTTCTTTTAAAACATTTACATGGTTACTATAAATCTCACTATTCATAATTAATTACTGGCAATAAATATATGAGTTTTAACCCTATAAGGATCTTGTCCATATAGTTATGCTTTTGAAGTATTTTAACTACTTTTGTGTGGCTTTATTTTCCATATAAAAGGAAGAGCAATATTGATGCAAGACATTAATTTATGCAAATAATTTCTTTAAATTGGTTCTGGAATTAAAACTCATATATCATACAAATAACAGTAAAAATCTCTGACCCAGAATTGTTCCTGTCTAAAAGAACTGTAGGGACAAAAATGGAGAAGAGACTGAAGGAAAGGACATTCAGTGACAGGCCCAAATTGGGATCCAGCTCAAGGGGAGGCTACAAGGCCTTGACACTATTACTGATGCTCTGGTGTGCTTACAAATAGGAGTCTAGCATAACTGTGTTCTGAAGGGCCCAACAAGCAGCTGAAAGAGTCAGATGCAGATACTTACACCCAACCAATAGACAGAAGCTAGGGACCTCTGGGGTCGAATTAGAGAAAAGCAGGAAAAAGCTGAGGAGGAAGCCAACCCCATAGGAAGACCAGCAGTCTCAACTAACCTGGACCCTTGAGATCTCTCAGACACTAAGCCACCAACCAGGCAGCATACATGAGCTGGTCTGAGGTCCCCGACACATATACAGCAAAGGACTTCCTGGTCTGGACTCAGTGAGAGAGATGCACCTAACTTTCAAGAGACTTGGGGCCCCAGGGAGTGGGGAGGTCTGGTGGGGTGGGGTACTGGGGGGTTGGGACATTTTCTTAGAGATAGGGAGGAGGAGTGGGATGAGGAACAGTCAGAGGGTATACTAGGAGGGAGATAACAACTGGAATGTAACAAAAATTATTATTAATAATAATGATGATGATGATAATAAATGAAAATAATATCTTAAAAGAGAACTTTGACATTTGTTCATATTATAAAAGAAAAACCGTGGTCTTCAAGCTATTTATTTTCCTTAAGACTATCTTAAATTTATTACTACTTATTATCAAATTAATTTGATTTTACTCTCAAAATCCTTCAGAGTCATTCAGATCACAACCAGTCTTAAGCACCAGTCATGAACAAAACAATATAGAAGATAATGAAAGAAAAATTTCTTAAAATCACTGTATACAGAAAGCATCATCAATAATGGGCCTATGGCTAAATTACCCTGTTTGTTATTATTTATAAATAAAATGTTATTTGAAATTTTATTAAAATCACTACATAGAGGAAACATCACCAAGTACAGATCTATGGCTAAATTTAGCCTGTTTTTTATTATTCGTAAATAAAATGTCCTTCGAGCAAAATCATATCCATATCTACCTCTTATCTCTCTTGTTCTAATGATGGAATTAATTAGTTTGCCCACAAACTAGAATTTGGATAGAATTGCTGGATAGAATTCCTATCTTGGTCTTTACAGAAATTATTCACTAGCCTTGATACACTGTATAATTTTAATGTAGCAAACTATTTAAGTGGATCACAGAAATTTTATCCATAAAATATTTAATGAGAGCATCAGATCAAGGAAAAGTATATTTTATAGTTTAGATATGAAATATTTAAGAACCTGATAGATTTACAGAGGGAATTAAACCAGAAGCAGCAGATGAAAATCTAAACTTTACAGTTCTGGGAAACTGTGAAACTGTGTCTTGGTAGCTCATTTATTGCTGCCTTCTCTTAATTCAGAGGCAACAATCCAAGAGGGCACTTTGTACTGAACTATAGCTAACATCTGGCAAATTCTCAGGGGAGAGCTAATGAAGTCATCAGCTATGCTTGGTCCCCCAACCAGGAACAGCAGGTAAGGGGAAGTTTCTGATTTAACTCACAAATGTATAACTGTACATTGGATAGTTATGAAATTTAAAATAAACCCACTTTTTATATGACCATTTCTACTTATAATTTACATTTCAATCACCTTCTCTGGGTACTTGCCCAGTGTTAAAATGTCTATAACTTGCCAATGATTCCCATCGAGGTTTTAAAAAATTATGGATTTTTTAAATTCATTCTTTCTGAAATTGCTTAGTTCAAGCAGAAGACATACATCACAAACTTCTGCAGGGGGTCTTCTCTTGAAAGAAAACACCCCAGGTGTACGGTCTACACAAACCTCCATGGACTAGACAGCCACAAATCCAGTGTAAATTTAGGAAAACAAATTTCACTTCCACACCCCCTTCTGCTGTGTCTTTTCCAGTAGCTCTCTTTCTGTAGGTCCATGAAAGACTTATAAGGCTCAGTCTCTGGGCTCAACTAATAAATCCCCAGTGAGTGAGAATGTTACTGGCAGTGATAACAAATTAAGCCTAAATAAACCATGAAGGCTTTGACTAAATTAATTAATAAGATGAACCACCGTAGTCTGGATGTGAAAGATAAATTTTGATGATGGAAGAGGTGATAAAACCTTTGGATTATGGTACCATGGGGTGTTCCAGCTGCCTGTTGGCACCCAGCAGAGGAGTGATAAAAGTACAGATGCCCCTTAGGCTTCAGAGAGGCACGGATAATGAACAGAGAGAAAATATGTGAGAACTAAGGAACTAGGTTTTATGGTTTTAGTTAGAGTTTGTTCACAAGTACATTGAAGACTGACTTTGACAATGGTACAAACTCTGGGTCTGAACTGGCTACATCAGATATATTAACAATATGGCTGTTGAAATTGAAATTACTGAATCATAATTCTTGGAGATTACAAACATCTGCCTCTGTATGAAATTCTAAGAAAAATGATGGCTGAGTTTTTCATGTTCAGCTTATGGGATAATGATTCATCGTGAAGTGATTGCCTCTCAAGACTTATGGTACCTAATAGTTAGAAGGAATAACTTTGACACTGATTTACTGTTAATCTTTGGCTCAATTACCTCTGTATTAATCTGGTTAGTGAGACTGGCAGAATTAACCTATCTATGTCACATAAAAATGATATTGAGGTTGTTGGGGTGTGGTGGTGAATACCTGAGGACCCTCTATCTCAATGGCTGAGGCAAGGGAACCTCCTTATCAGTTGGAATTAGAAGACACTCTGTTAATACCCTGTCTATGAGTTCAATTTTTTTATTACGTGTGTGAGTACATTGTAATGGGTTTTTTCTCTATATACCTGGCATATTTCACTTACTATAGTGTCCTTTGGGTTCACACTTGTTAATGTCAAATAAAATGTTTATTTTTTTGTCTGATTATCATATCATATCATATCATATCATATCATATCATATCATATCTATTTATCTATCTATCTATCTATCTATCTATCTATCTACTTTAAATCTATCTATCCATTAATTGAAACTTTCTAAGCATCCACCAGAGAAATACAAACAAAAATCCATAATGAAATGTCTCCTCACTACTGATTAAGTTGGATATTAGCCAAAAATTGGAAGATAGTAAGGGTGGACAGAATGTGAAGCGAAGGGAAGTCTATAGGGAAGGGGTGTGTGGAGTGTGAATTTATATAGCCATTTTGGGAAATACTATGGATGTCCTTTGTAATGGCTATATACAGAGAAAATTTTCATGTTTTTCTTTTGGCCTTGGTGTGAGGCTTTCAAAGTTTATCACTGCTTAATACCAGGAGGCAATTTTTCTTGCTTTGTTGATTGTCTAGATGTCCAGATTTTGTTATCTTTCACCTGGATCTTCAAACTGATCAGATAGAACTAAACTGGATTAGGAGCATATTTTTTCTTTCTTTATTGCATATTTTTTATTTACATTTCAAATGTTATCCCCTTCCCTGGTCCCCCCCAAAAATCCCCTATACTATCCACCCCTACCCCTGCTTCCATGAGAGTGTGTTCCCTCACCCAACCACCCACGCATTCCTGCCTCCTTGCCCTGGCATTCCCCTACACTGGGGAATTGAGTCTTCCCAGGACCAAGGGCCTCTCCTCCCACTGATGCTCCATGTGAACTCTTTAGTTGGTGGTTTAGTCCCTGAGAGCTTGGGGGTGGGGTGGTTGGTTGATTTGTTGTTCTTCCTATGGGGTTACAAACCTCTTTAGCGTGCCTTCATTTCTTTCTCTAACAACTCCACTGGGGACCCCGTGCTCAGATCAATGGTTGGCTGCGAGCATAGGTTTACCTGACTCTGCATCACCATGTACTAAAATCCCTTCTCAGCACTGCTGCTCTCTTAATTCTGCCTGTTCAATCGTTTTCTGTTTACCTGTCAACAACTGAGATGGTGCTAATTTCAAATTCTTTGAAGTCTCTCCTATGCCTGTGGGAAGATGTGAATGTAGCATCTGTGTCAAGATGCAGCTTTTTTCCTCTTCTTGAACCCTGCTTGTAGTGGTGACAGTACTCAAGGCCTTTGTCTCTTCTGATACCTAGATACTGTCTTTTAAATATTTTTTATTTCAAAAAATCTCATGTATGTATACCATGAAAGAGGCTAATATGTCCTCTTCTTTTTTCCCTCCAATTCACACTTAAAACATTCCTCCAGCACATCCTCGTCCTAACTTCACATCTTTCTATTTCACATTAATCCACTAATTTTATTTAGCTCTGCCCATATATAAATAAATATAGGGCTATCCACTAGAACACAGGAATCCAACCACTGGCAGCATCCTCATATTTTGTTTGTTTGTTTGCTTGTGTCTTTGAGATGGTACGTTGATATATTTTCAGGGCTGGTTTCCAACTCCTGGGTTCACAAAGTCTCAGCTTCCTGAGTAGCAGGAAGGACAGGCAAATGCCACTGTGGAAACGTTATGTTTTACTGTTTGCGATGAACTACATACATGATACACAAATCACAATGCTTATGAAATAAGTATATGATACATAGATACTAAGTGAAATCTTCGAAGAAGGAATGAGAAGACAATACGGCCTGGAGGCAGAAGCCTCTGGATACCCTTTTTTGTTCTGGATCAACATTTATGAAGACCTTAATTTTCCTTAAAATTTCTGTGACTCACTAGGTAGGGGATGTGTGCATGAGGTGTATTTGTGCACCTATTTGTGGTTGCATGCACTAGTGTTTATATACACACACATATAATTTACTGAAGAACTAACTTCAATACTATAATGAAACATGAGTGTAGCAATTTTATGTAGGGCAAAAGGCAATTTAGAGGCTTTCAATGATACATTTCTAATAAAAGGCACTATGATCATTTCTGCACGATGATGAGGCTTTTGCTCTGGGCCTTTTTACTTTGACCTAAGGATTCACTATGTTTGATAAAAGGCGATAAAAGAGCAGACTTTGAAATAATCCTAGCTAAGGGATGTTAGGAAATGAATAGTGGGCTGTGTCCGGAACAGGAGGTTAATTGCTCAAATGCAAAACATCCTGAAGGGAGATGTTGCTCTGAGGTATGATCTTTCAACCCTGGGGTGTTAAAAATACCAGCTCTTGTCATCAGATATTCTAATTACATGCCCTGTGCAAGAACTTCTTTATCATGAAGAATGTGAAATGCTCTAATTAGCTAGAATTTAAAAAGCAAACAGAAAATTGAAGAGTCAAAGGGCAGTATAAATAAAAAGCAAGTTTATACCAAGCCCAGGATGAAAAGAAAGCATGATGCAGAGAGGCTCGGAGTGTTCAAAAGGAGCTCATTAGCAAAGTTCATTCTCCAAAACAACTAAGATGGCAATTATAAATAATGATATAATGAATAGAGATATTCACGATGGGCGGTGGGTTAAAAAGCTTATAATTTCAGTATAAAGTGTTTGATAAAAAAGTTAGGAATCAGATCCCTTCATTTTACTGAAAGACACAGTCTTTATACATCAATTTTAACTAAAATATCATTAGGTGTTTGTTTTATAGCATTTCCCAATAAATTATAAATCATTATAACCTTAATCAATTCCTATCCTGTCTGTCCTCACTTCATGTCTCTCTTCCCTTTTCAATGTATGCCCTGGTTCAAAGCACTGTCAGGGGCATAACATGATGCCTATCCTACTTTAGATGATTAAGATGAAAAGCACATAGAAACTCAATTTATTTCGTACTTGCCTTACTCAGATCTTTTCACTTAAATATTGTTTCTCTCTACTTTTTTTAGAAATTTTTTTTAATTAATTAATTAATTAATTATTTTTTTACATTCCAGATTTTATTTCCCACACGGTCCACCCTCCAACTGTGCCACATCCCATACCTCCTTCCTTGCAAAAAATATTTTAGTGATAATCTTACGAGGTCACAGTTGCACATAAATCTCCTGTATAAGTTTGTATTTTTAGAACATATATATATATATATATCATAGCCTCGTTCCTATGTATGTTAGCTGTAGTATGTTAGCCTCAATTATTACTTTGGTCCAGTTGCCACTATCCATAGTCTATTTCATCAGGTTTTTAACTCTTTCTCTTGTACCACGGGTTCTTTTTTTCATAAAGTAAGAGCATCCATGCATTCTTTGCTCAAAGCTGTCACTTTCCTATCTCCCATGATCCATGACATCACCTACTAATTCTCCACCATTTTCCAGTAAAATGTCATCCTGATGCCCCACAAAATACTGATTGGTTTAGCCTTTGTTTTTTGTTTGTTTGTTCGTTTTACACGGATGCTTTCTCTACCTTGCCACACCCTTTCATAAGTATCTTCATGTTTTCAGGTTAACATCTCTTTATATATGAGGATTTCACTTCCGATCTTATATGAAATAATAGTACTATCAAGTTTCCAGCTTTGTACTTCTTTTTAAAAGCACGTTTATTTTTGTCTTCATTGAATATATGTGTGAATGTGTGTGTGTGTGTCTATACATGTATATGCATATGTGCATGGGCATTTGCATGTGTTTGTATCCATTCTAACTTTCATTAAGGGCAAGAATATTTTGCTTCTACTATTAAGCATGGCTTTGACAAGTTTTTGAGAGAATGAGAATACAACCTCCTTATATTTCTTTTATTTCTCTGGCATCTTTACTCTTAAGATATATTTTCATTCTCCAAGAACTAGTTTTTCTAGGTTTTCTTGACAGCATGTAAGTGGATCGTTCTCTTGTACTGGAGAGAAACATGCTATCTATAGAAAGTTCTCCATGAGCAAAGCTCTTCAGTGACCCTGCCACACTCCTTAGCTATCCTCCACTTTGAATTGCTGTCTTTTATTTGATGTATTTTGGTCATTTGCATTTAATTACTGCTATACTAAATTTACCGTTTATCAAATAGTTTTCTATTTGCTTACCTATTCTTTGTTTCATGGTGTTCTAACTGTTCTTTCATCCTTTATATGATTTCATTTTTATTATATTTTTAACTCTATTTTATATACCAATAACATTTAATAAGGTGCCTTAGATATTTCAATAAACTTTTAAAAACAAATCCAAATCTATCTTTAAATATGCTGCTTCATATATAGTCCTTTTTTTTTGTTTTATGTTCACAGTAACCCTCTAACTTTGATTTTGGCATTTAAAAGTCTCTTTTCAGCTCTGGTGGATCCACACACCTATCCGGACACTCCTAAGTTTTGTCTTAGTACTTAGCTTCTAGTAATTATCTTTTTTTTTTTTTTGGCAGAGTCTCATTAATTGGACTCAACTTAATAGATACAACAAAGATAACTCTGATTTTCTGGTCTTCCCACCTCCATCTTCAGAGTGCTGTGGTTAGATGTTGCACCACAGTTGGGTTACTATTGATTAGTGATTCTTCTATAAAGATTTTATCTCTTTATATATGGAATGTATGTATTCGTTCTTCTTGAAACACTTTTTATTAGAGCCTTTTACATATGACTCCTTTATCAATTCCTGTGTGACAATTTCAATGCACTGTAACATCTGATTTCGGTTCTGGGTCATTCTTATTGTTTCTTTTAGAATGTTTTGTTTCTCCTACTCCTGGCTTGATTGTAATTTTTTGATAAATTTTGGCAAAACCTGAACATTGTTTCAAGTAATAGAGCTTAGTTAAATAGCCCTTTGATTATGAATTTCTGTTAATAAATATAGGCATGGAGTTTTATTTTTGTTTGCTGGAACTATAAGCAACAGAGTAGATTCTTTGATTATCCATGTTATGATTCCAAGTTTTGAGTATAAATTTCTACAAGTACTTATCCTCAGAAATTCAATGTTGGAGTTAATTTATTTATTCTTTTATGACTGAACTTTCAACCTCAGACAAAAGATAAAATAATGAACAAACAAAATAAATAAGATATGATAGAAGCCTGAACATAATTTTTTTCTTTATGAAGATTAGTGATATTAATACATTATCACAGCACTGAGCAGGAATACAGTTATTAGGGACAGTTTCAGAAATGTAGAGAGGTTGAAATGTTGTACATAATATTTATGTATTAATTCTAAAAAAATATTAAATTAAAAAAACAGCTTTCTAACCTCAGAAGCTATGTTACATGCTGTTAAAGTTCTATATTTTTCTTATACATCATTTTAAAATTTGGGTTAAAAGATATAAAATCTGTATATATATATATATATATATATATATATAATTGTATGTAAGAATGTTTACAACATTGAAAAACAATATAATAATTTTGTTCCTCCCAGTTACTGGCTAAACAATGATAACAGTTAACAATGTGTGAGATAAGTTGAGAAATGCAAAGAAAAAAATCATCTGCATGTGGCATAAGTTCTGAAAAAACTTTGAGGAAAGCATGAAGTCTTCTGAAAATATAGACTTTCAGGCTAACACACACACACACACACCCCAAATGAAACACAATACACATCCTTGTTTCTTGTAGAAAAGTAACCACAGAATATTAAAAAAAATATCAATTTTATATTGAAAAGGATTTTTTTAATTAACATGAAAATACAGGTTACATATACTTGTATCCATGCACATACACATGTCTACATGCACACACACACAAACACGCACGCGCGCACACACACACACACACACACACACAATAAATTATGCTTGATTTCTATAAATCATGAAAAGGCTTCAACCTGTTGAAGGCTAAGCTAAAGTTATGAGCTTATAATTAGCAGCAGAGGAAGCCTCGTGTGTGTGTGTGTGTGTGAGTGTGTGTGTGTGTGTTTATGTAATTGAAGTCTTCAACCTGGTATTTATGACTAAATACCATGTATTGAGGTAATGATTTAAAAGCCAAATCTACTCTTAACCACAGATGGTGCAATAAAGCCATCCTCTGCAAAAATAATCAACAATATCTAAAGAACTGAGAGTTTTCTTGACTAATAATGAATAGGTGTGCTATAAAGTTGTAGAAAAGCAATTCAGGTATATAGCAACATAATTACATTGATATTAATAAAACAACAATTGTAGTACATTGCAATGAAGAAGCTAAAGTTATATTGAATTCACATATGGAGATTCTATCCTGAGATGAAATCAGACAAAATACAACTGCATACATCATGAGAGCTTATATTTCAAAATTATATTATTCATTTGTAAACCAATGTGCAAAGGGATTTAATACTATAAAATATTATATAAATGTATGTAAAATATTTGTAATCAACTACATATGTAATAGGATGATTTTAAAATATTGTAATCTTGGTATCAAGAAACATCAAATCCACAATAGATACTTCTAAGGGGAAATAAAATAAGATTGAAAATTCACATTTTATACTGTTATATTTTATTGCTTATGTTATTTTTGATACCTGGCAAGAAGTAACAGTTTTTATCTCATTTTACTTCTGTGCTCTGATAAGAAGTATATAACAAAAAATGACTGTGGGGAGTTATATTTAATTGACATATTATTTGTGCATATTTATGGGACACAGTGTGATCCTTTGATGCAGATATTCAGCTTGTTTTTTTATCAAATCAAAGAAGTGTCATGCTTATGTTTCTCATGGACACTTTCATAATGATAACTCTAGCGAACTGACAACAATCTATGTTGTTTGTTTTTAAAAGTATTTAAAAATATTACTGACTTACTAGAATATTGTGTATGTATACCTGAAGTGTTGTTTTATCCATGTTTTCTCCTTGTCTACAGGATAATCTATGCTGAAATTAATAGTGGATGCAAATGTGAGAAGATACACAACATAAATTCTAAATAATTTACTTGATTATTTCTTCAGAATTCTATTCTGGAAATATATTATCTATGTTTTATATAATATGGTAAGTATAGACCATTAAAGGAGGGTGTGACAATTGGTGTCATTTCTTGGTTGGAGGAGGTAGAAGTAAATATTTTCAGTCAGCACAGATTGCACCTGTTTTTGTTGGCAATAATGTCTGTACTTGCAAACATAAAGGCTGGCAGAATTTAGGGTTGCCATAATGTTCACTGGTTTAAAACATGGCACACTTAACTAGTACACAAATGAGGTGTACAAATTGCATAAATTCCACAGAAGACAACAAATTCAAAGATAATACTTTTAATTTAATCATTTATCATACTTTCAAATATGTTTTAAAGATGAAATAGCGTACTTCAGGTTTAATACGTAATACAAATGAGGAGTCTACACAGATGAAGTGACTATGTTAAAATGTGCAACAACTAGGCATAGAGATGCAATTTGCTGATGGGTTTGGTGCTTAATCAGTGGTCATACACTTTTCTAAATATCACACTGTCAGTTTTCAAACAAAGAACCATGGGTATCACATAGAGACCCAAGTTGAAACCTCATCATCATATGGGAGACACATGATATAGAGGTCCACCTTCAGGTTCTGGAGCTCTTGTGAGGTTTGTAAGATCACAGGGCTGAGCTATTTTGCATCTTAATTATCTAATACTTCTGCTTATTTTTATGATAGCATAATTAGGACATATTACATACACGTACATATGTATTGCTATCAATGTTTTATTATGCTATACCTGATTAAGTTAAAGAATTCAATAAATAGTAAATTAAAATTGAGTATTTAATTAAAGCAATTATTAAACTAATGACAATTTAATTATATATAAATTATAATGTGAACTTTAAAGTAACCAACTCCAAAAAATATTGTGAATTTAGAATAAGGAAACTGACATGTGTAAATAGTTATGATAGCTAGAAAGTAAGTACCTTCAATATATGTAGATAAAACATGTAGATAATATTTTTCCTGGTTTTACTTAATTTAAAATTAAAAGATTAGTCATGCGGAGCATTTTTGTAATCATAACAATAATTGGATTTTTTTAATTTCTATTAAGTGTCATCTCAAAAAAAAAAACCAAAATTTCACCTTAAAGTTATACATATATAGTGCTTTCTTTTAAAATTGGCATCAAAATTAATCAAACTTTAGATTTGTTTCTCTTGTTTTTCAAATAGTTATCAACTAAGGCAGAAGATGTAACTTCATCATGTTTATTATTAAATTTAGAGCAGTAGATAAACAAAATGAACTGATAGAAAATAACCAGAAAAATATCAGAAATAAACACCAGAATAAGAGACACCATTTGTACAACATTTCGATGTCCTATGATTAGACTAAGGATTTTATATTTTATGTAATGTTCATAACAACTGGAACAAGTTAGCAACTATTATTCCACTAATAACATAAGCCCAGAGGATTATTGTTACCTGTAGCCTGTTAAACACTGTCCTCCTTTACTTTCTGTGGCTGAGATAAGCATTGTGACCAAAAGCATCTTGAAGAGGAAAGGGTTGATTCAAAGCAACTTCTTTACGAGGTCTACTCCTATCAATCACTGAGAGAAGTCAGGGCAGGAACTCAAGCACGAATAGAGGCTCCAAGAGGGATCATGGAGGGAAGCTGTTTACTGACTTGCTTTTCATGGCTTGCCCAGTTTGATTTATAATACAGCTCAGGGATGTCCAGGGATACCATGGGCCATGTGGGCTGGACATTCTTACATCAATCATTAATCAAGAGTATGCCCTGCAGACATCAGCATTGGCCAGTCTAATGGAAGACATTTTTCACATGCTGTTCTCTCTACCCAGGTGACTCTAGCAATGTGTCATGAGAAAAACAGTACAAATGCATATAAAGTAATAAGTGTGAAGTGTTACTCCAATAGTGGTTCTGGCCTGCATTATGGTAAAGACATGAGAAAAAGAGTAACACAGGATAGTTATGGTTCCCCACACTTACACATATCTCTTCTCCCTCAGTGAAATTTTAATGTTTACATAATTCTGTGGAGGGACTTTGCAACTGTCTAAACCTCTCAAGCCTAGTAAATTTCTTTAGCTTCATGAGTTTTATGAAGGCTCCTTTTTGATCCAGAAGAAAACCTTCCAATAGAGGAGATAGCTACACAGCCATCTAATAATGTAAAATTATGGCAGAAATTTTATTTGGAAGTGCACTGCATCATGGGGCTATAGCAGTGTGGAGGAAGCAGGGATCAGAGCCCAGCCATTCAGGTTATCCATTCAGAGCTTTTTCATGCACAAAATTGAAATAATATGTGAATAATTTGATGATTAATTCATAGGATATACTTAAAAATTTTTAGTGTAAATTAATAAATAGTGGAATGTGCTGACCTGAATGTCTCTGAAGTTTCTATGGTAAAGTCAATGCTGGAAGTAGAAGATGGCATCTGATTTGGATTAGATAAAGGCTTTAAGGTGGAGCCTCAGGATAGGGTTAGTGTTCTTAAAGAAAGAGACATCATGATCTTTGATTTTTATACACCACTCCCAGGTGGAACCATAGTCAAAAGATGGCTACCACTCCCCTTCTGCCCCTCCTTTGGTCCCTTTGGCTGGGGCAGACACCTAGCTGGTCTGCTCATGTGAAGACACTATATCCTGAGCCATCTTAGAGGAACCACTGCACTCAGAGCAGCAGGATTTCAGGATCACAGAAGCATCCTGAGTCCCAGTTCTTCCACCCAGGAACTCAGGACCACAGGATCACAGAGACATCTGGATTCTGAGGAGTTCTGACACAAGCAAGATAACTAGAAAGACAGGCTCCAGTCAAAGACAATAAGTGCAAGTAGCACTAGAGTTAACCTAAGGGCAAAAGGCAAGTTCAAGAATATAAGCAACAGAAACGAAAGTTACTTGGCATCATCAGAACCCAGTTCTCCCACCAGAGCAAGTCTTGGATAATCCATCACACTGGAAAAGCAAGATTCAGAATTAAAATCATTTCTCATGATGATAATAGAGGACTTTAAGAAGGAGATAAATAACTCCCTTAACACAGGAGAACACAGGGAAAAAGGTAGAAGCCCTTAAAAAGGAAACATAAAAATTCCTTAAGGAATTGCAAGAAAACACAACCAAACAGCTGAAACAATTAAACAAAACCATTCAGGATCTAAAAATGGAAGTAGAAACAATAAAGAAATCTCAAAGGGAGACTACCCTGGAGATAGAAAATCTAGCAAAGAAATCAGGAGTCATAGATGCAAGCATCACCAACAGAATACAAGAGATAGAAGAAAGAATCTCAAGTGCAGAAGATACCATGGAAAACACTGACACAACTGTCAAAGAAAATGCAAAAAGCTCCTAACCAAAACATCCAGTAAATCAAGGACACATGAGAAGAACAAACCTAAGGATAATAGGTATAGATGAGAGTGAAGATTCCCAACTTAAGGGGCCAGTAAATATCTTCAATAAAATTATAGAGGAAAACTTCCCTAACCTAAATAGATGCCCATAAACATACAAGAAGCCTACAGAACTCCAAAATAGACTAGAACAGAAAAGAAATTCCTCCCTTCACATAATAATCAAAACATCAGATGCACAAAACAAAGAAAAATTACTAAAAGCAGTAAGAGAAAAAGGTCAAGCAACATATAAAGGCAGACTTATAAGAATTACATGAGACTTCTCACCAGAGAACATAAAAACCAAAAGATAATGGACTGACATCATACAGACCCTAAGAGAACAAAAATGCCAGCCCAGGCTACTATACCCAGCAAATCTCTCAATCACTATAGATGGAGAAACCAAAAATATTCCATGACAAAACCAAATTTACAGAATATCTTCCCACAAATCCAACACTTCAAAGGATAATTGATGGAAAACTCCAACAAAAGGAGGGAAACTACAACCTAGAAAAAGCAAGAAAGTAATTTTCCAACAACCACAAAAGAAGGTAGTTATACAAACATAATTCCATCTCTAATAACAAAAATACCAGGAAGCAACAATCATTTTTCCTGAATACCTCCTAACATCAGCGGACTCAATTCTCCAATAAAAAGAAATAGATTAATGGAATGGATAGATAAACAGGACCCAGAATTTTGCTGCATACAGTAAACATACCTGAGTGACAAAGGCAAACAGTAACTCAGAGTAAAAGGATGGAAAACAATTTTCCAAGCAAATGGTCCCAAGAAACAAGCTGGAGTAGCCATTCTAATATCAAATAAAATGAACTTTCATTGAAAAGTAATCAAAAAAGATAAGGAAGGACATGTCATACTTATCAAAGGAAAAATCTACCAAGATGAACTCTCAACTCTGAACATCTATGCTCCAAATGCAAGGGCACTCACATACATAAAAGAAACATTATTAAAGCTCAAAGGATACATTGCACCTCACACAATAATAGTGGAGGATTTCAACTCCCCACACTTAGCAAGTAACAGATCATGGAAACAGAAACTAATCAGAGACACAGTGAAATTAACAGAAGAAACAAATAGATTTAACAGATATCTATAGAACATTTCATCCTAAAATAAAAGAATATAACTTTTTCTCAGTACCTCATGGTACCTTCTCCAAAATAGATCATATAATTGATCACAAAACAGGCCTCAACAGATACAAAAAGATTGAAACAATACCTTGCCTCCTATCAGGTCACCACAGACTAAGTCTGATCATCAATAATAATAAAAAAAAAAAACAATGGAAAGCTCACATACATGTGGAAACTGAACAACACTCTACCAAATGTTGACTTTGTCAAGGAAGATATAAAGAAAGAAATTAAAGACTTTTGAATTTAATGAAAATGAGGACACATCATACCAAAACTTGTGGGACTCCATGAAAGCAGTGCTAAGAGGAAAAGTCATAGCTCTAAGTGCCTACAAAAAGAAACTGGAGAAAGCACACACTTACAACTTGACAGCACTCCTGAAAGCTCTAGAACAAAAGGAAGCAAGTACACCCAAGAGGAGTAGAAGTCAGGAAATAATCAAAATCAGGGCTGAAATCAGCCAAGTAGAAACAAAAAGAGCTATACAAAATATCAACAAAACCAGGAGCTGATTTTCTTTGAGAAAATCAACAAGATAGATAAACCCTTAGCCAGACTAACCAGAGGGCACAGAGACAGTATCCAAATTAACAAAATCAGAACTGAAAAGGGAGATGTAACAACAGAAACTGAGGAAATTAAAAACATCATCAGATCCTACTACAAAAGCTTATCCTCAACAAAACTGGAAAATCTGGATGAAATGGAAAATTACTAGGCAGATACCAGGTAACAAAGTTAAATCAGGAGCAGAAAACCATCTAAAGAGTCCCATAACCCCTAAAGAAATAGTAGAAGTTATAAACAGTCTCCCCACAAAACAACAACAACAACAACCGTAACAACAACAAAACCAACAACAACAACAACAAAAACCCAGGACCAGATGGTTTTAGTGCAGAATTCTATCAGACATTCCAAGACCTAATAACAATTCTCTTCAAACTATTCCACAGAATAGAAACAGAAGGAACACTACCCAATTTGTTCTATGAAGCTACAATTACACTCATACCCAAACCCCACAAGGACCCGACAAAGAAAGAGAACTTCAGACCAATCTCCCTTATGAACATCGATGCAAAAATACTCAATAAAATTCAAGCAAACCGAATCCAAAAACACATCAAAATAATCATCCATCATGATCAAGTAGGTTTTATCCCAGGAATGCAGGGTTGGTTCAATATTCAGAAATTCATCAATGTAATTCACTATATAAACAAACTCAAAGAAAGAAACCACATGATCATCTCACTAGATGCTGAGAAAGCATTTGACAAAATTCAACATCCCTTAAAAGTCTTGGAAAGATTAGGAATTCAAGGCCCATACATAAACATAGTAAAAGCAATATACAGCAAGCCAGAAGCCAACATCAAACTAAATGGAGAGAAATTTGTAGCATCCACTAAAATCAGGGACTAGGCAAGGCTGCCCACTCTCCCCCTACCTATTCAATATAGCACTGGAAGTCCTAGCCAAAGCAATTAGACAATAAAAGAAAGTCAAAGGGATACAAATAGGAAAGGAAGAAGTCAAAATTTTACTATTCCAGATGATATGATAGTGTACTTAAGTGACCCTAAAACTCCTAAACCTGTTAGAGAACTCCTAAACCTGATAAACACCTTCAGCAAAGTGGCTGGATATAAAATCATATCAAACAAATTAGTAGCCTTCCTCTATTAGAAGGATAAACAGGCTGAGAAAGAAATTAGGGAAATGACACCCTTCACAATAGTCACAAATAATTTAAAATACCTTGGTGTGAATCTAACCAAGCAAATGAAAGACCTGTATGACAACGACTTCAAGTCTCTAAAGAAGGAAATCGAAGAGGATCTCAGAAGATGAAAAGATCTCTTATGCTCATGCTCCATGGATTGGCAGGTTTAATGTAGTAAAAATGGCCATTTTTGCCAAAAGCAATCTACAGATTCAATGTAATCCCCATTAAAATCACAACTCAATTCTTCACAGAGTTAGAAAGGGAAAATCCCAAATTCATTTGGAATAACAAAATACCCAGGATAACAAAAACTATTCTCAACAATAAAAGAACTTCTGGAGGAATCACCATTGCTGAACTCAAGCTGTACTACAGAGCAATAGTGATAAAAACTGCATGGTATTGGTACAGAGACAGGCAGGAAGATCAATGGAATAGAATTGAAGACCCAGAAATGAACCCACACACCTATGGTCACTTGATCTTTGACAAAGGAGCTAAAACTGTCCAGTGGAAAAACGACAGCATTTTCAACAAATGGTGCTGGTTCAACAGGAGGTCAGCAAGTAGAAGAATGCAAATGAATCCATTTTCATCTCCTTGTACAAAGCTCAAGTCCAAGTGGATACAAGACCTTCACATAAAACCAGATACACTGAAACTAATAGAAGAGAAGGTGGGGAAGACCCTCGAATACCTGGGCACAGGGGAATAGTTCCTGAACAGAACACCAATGGCTTATGCTCTAAGATCAAGAGTTGACAAATGGGAATTCATAAAATTGCAAAGCTTCTGTAAGGCGAAGGACACTGTCAATAGGACAAAATGGCAACCAACACATTGGGAAAAGATCTTTAAGAATCCTACATCTACTAGAGGGCTAATATCCAATATATACAAAGAACTCAAGAAATTAGACTCCAGACAACCAAATAACCCTATTAAAAAATGAGGTAGAGAGCTAAACAAAGAATTCTCAACTGAGGAAACTTTAATTGCTGAGAAGCAACTAAAGAAATGTTCAACCTCTTTAATCATCAGGGAAATGCAAATCAAAACAAACCTGAGATTCCTCCTCACACCAGTCAGAATGGCTAAGATCAAAAACTCAGGTAATAACAAATTCTGGTGAGGATGTGGAGAAAAAGGAACACTCCTCCATTGTTGGTGGGATTGCAAGCTGTTACAACCACTCTGGAAATTAGTCTGGCCATTTCTCAGAAAATTGGACATAGCATTACCTGAGGACCCAGCCATACTACTCCTGAGCATATACCCAGAAGATGCTCCAACATATAACAAGGACATATGCTCCACTATGTTCATAGCAGCCTTACTTATAATAGCAAGAAACCAGAAAGAACCCAGATGTCCTTCAACAGAGGAATGAATACAGAAAATGTGGTACATTTACACAATGGAGTATTACTCAGCTATTAAAAACAATGAATTCGAGAAATTCTTAGGCAAATGGTTGGAACTAGAAATTATCATCCTGAGTGAGGTAACCCAATCACAAATGAACACACATGGTATACATTCGCTGATAATTGGATATTAATCTAAAAGCTCTCAATACCCAAGATTCAACTCACAGACCACATGAAGCTCATGAAGAAGGAAGACCGAAGTGTGGCTGCTTTGGTCCTTCTTAGAAGGAGTAACAAAATATTCATGGGAGCAAATATGGAGACAAAGCATGGGACAGAAACTGAAGAGGTGCCATCTGGAGACTGTTCCACATGGGTATCCATCCCATGTGCAGTCACCAAAGGTAGAGGCTGATGTGGATATGCACGTTGAGAGCAGCCTGATATAGCTGTCTCCTTAGAGATCTGCCAGAGTCTGACATATACAGAGGCAGATGCTCCAAAGGAAGCATTGAACTGATCATGGGGTTCCCAATGGAGAAATGAGAGAGAAGACTGAAGGAGTTGAAAGGGTTGTGGCCTCATGGGGAGAGCAACAATATCAACCAACCAGAGATCCCAGTGTCTAAACCACCAGCCTGGGAGCACATAAGGAGAGTCTCATGTCTCCAGCTGTATATGTAGGGGAGGATGGCTTTGTCAGGCATAGGTGGGAGAGAAGGTCCTTGGTCTTGTGAAGGCTGGATGCATCAGTGTGGGGGAATTTGTGGGTGGGGAGGTGGGAGTGGGCAGGAGGGTGGGGACACATTCTCATTGAAGCAGTTGGAGGGTGGATGGGATAGGAGGGTTCCTGGGTAGGGGTGAAAAGTGGAGAGGGGATCACATCTAAAATGTAAATCAAATATCCAATATAAAAAAAAGGAAAAATAAAATCAGATGGCTACCTGCAAATCAATAGGCCAGACTCATAGAAAGAGTCAGCAGATGCTGTCATTTGGAATGTCAAATGCTACAGAAGTTTGGAAACAAATTTATGTTTAAGGCTGATCTAAAGTGATTTTTTTTAAATAATTTATTTTTTCTCAAATTGTAATTCATTCACACAGGGGTTATAAACACAGAAAGGCAGGATGTGGGAAAGGGAATGACACTGGAGTGTGGGTGTTCAGGGGGAATACAGATATCTTTCAGAACCGGGTATCGGCTGGGTAAAGGTTCAGGGGACAAGTCACTATAGCTCTGCCTATTAGTCGCTTGTTCTTATCTAAGTTGGTATTGTCTGCCAAGGCTACCTATTTACAAGGTCTATGACTACTCAGGCTTGTAAATTTCCATAAAAGCTGCCTGTTTACATTAGCTTATAGCCATCTGTTTCAATGTTTTTCCACTGAGACCCAAGACTTGGTGTTAGTATACATGTATGACAGGCCTATTGCTGATTTTAGGCCTATGGCTGATTTTAGGCCTTCAGTGTGTAAGCAGGGCTGCCCCTGACATCTCCTCCCTTCTCTAAGTATAGAAGGGCTGTGGCAAATCTAATCTTGCGAAGGCAGGGATAGAGGCCTGACCTCCAGTAATTGAAGTGGACCTTGTAATGGCTCCAGTCCTCCTGTCATTGTCCAGTGAGGCATGAGGGCCATACCCATCCCGATGTCTTTTTCCTGGAGAGGGGATACTTTTGACATCAACCCGTATGTATTCAGGCTTGTCCCTCAGGGAACCCAGAGAGATATTTTTATCTTTTATTTATATTCCCTTGCAGTGCTTAGCCTTGCAGCCTAAGCAAGAATTCAGATCGCCTGTCAGAGGGGGTTCTGGGTGGCCCCTCTCTGCTTAGTCTACGGGGACAAGTTCTCCCTTTTAGGTTGCGTGGAGATGGGTTTTGGAAACACCCTGTATAAAGTAACAACCTCATCTTGAGTCTCATGGTCCTCCATAGCTAACTTATGATAATGTATCTGAGTAGGTTTTGCTACCAAATTATCTATTTGTTGTATCACAGAGTTAGTCCGCCTATTTGAAGCCCAGGTACCAGCAGATATAAGCAAAAAGAACCCAAATAATGGTCTCAAGATGGGAGGAAGTAAGGTTGACAAACTTGGAGAGGCTGTAAACCAATTCTTGTACCAGCATTCATCTTTTTCTTTCTCTGATTTTTCTCCGGGCCTTCACTGACCTATTTCATGCTCTCTGTAACCCTCCTTGTCTTTTCTATGTAAAGGCAACATTCTTCTTTAAGGGCTGTACACAGTCAATAGCTGTACACAGCCTTTTCTATTGTAATAGAGTAAATCAAGTCCAATAAGGATCTTTGCGATTTTAGGTCTCTTCAGCAGCCTTATTTATAATAAAATAATAAAAAGAGCGGGAGAAATTTTACTTATTTTAAATTTTAAGAGAGAGCTTAAAATAGGATCTTAGCCAATTTTCAAAAGTTTTTAGGAGTTGCTAATTGGCTAAGATCCTATTTTAAGCTCTCTGCAAAAGAATTTAAGTCTCTGTTCAATATTCTCAAGAGAGAAGTAAATCCTAATTTTCCTCAACAGTTAATTGACAAAAGAGAGGTAATCTCACAAAAAGTAGAAGGCTATTACTAATCGATATATTACATAGTCTGATTAGTTGTCGGTGGTGCTATATCAGTTCTTTGACAAAAGATTATTAATATAGATTTATATATCCTTAATTATGGTCTTCATGACTCTCTGAGTGTGGAAGTAGCGACTGTTGGTGCTTCTGCCCTGATTTTACAAGAACTCTGAAAAATTGGCTTTAAAAACAAAAGAGGGAGAATGGTACCCGCTCAGAAGGAGTCCCCCTGAAATACATCATTCCTTGTTCACTTTTATCTCTCTAAAGCTGAAAGCTCATGGCAAATCTGCTGCTGACTGCCTCTGGCACCACCAAGACTAACAAAACTTTGCCACAGATATGGGGCAGGACCCTCTTACCTTTAAAGGGAATGGCCCAGACCCTGTTCCCTTATGGGGCCGATGATTGATATGCCTGTTTGATACCACAGAAGGCACAGCTAACTGGCTACCAAAAAGATTATTGAAAAAAATAGATACCCCCCACAAAGCCAGGCCCAACCATAAATAAGATGAATAACAATTTACATCCAGGGAAGAGAACTCTCCCTGAGAATTCCCTTCTTTTTCCTTTCTAGGTAAAAAGTGATTTTTTTATTACAGCCTCTAACTTGACTTCTGCTGCTGTGATTGATTAAAAATTAAACTGCCTATTAGCGGAGGAAGTAAAGCAAAATCAAGATAAAATAAAGAATAAATTAAAGGGTCCCTGCTTGCTACTTATGTGTAGGGAACTTTATTCATATTTGCCTAACTAAAGACCTGCTCAGGGCATGATGGTGCTCACATTCAGATGAGTATTCTCACCTCATTTCACAGTCAAGACAATATACCACAGAGACACCTACAGCTCAACCTAACTTAGTTGATTCCTCATTAAGGTGATCTTCCCAGGTAATTTTATCTGGTGTCAACTAGACAATCAATGCTGCCCAGTACAAGCCTCCACAGAGCAGCACAAAAACTTTTTGAAGAATTATGATAATATTCACAATTTTGATTGTTTTGTATGCTGTGAACCTAAGATTGTACCAACTCTTCTAATCTTGATCAGAATACAGTAGAGTAGGTTCTATTTTATCCTCATTTAGAAAAGAAGACACTAAGGTGATAATAAGTTGCAACACTTTGCAACACTGTCTCAATATCATACAATTAGCAGTCTCTGGAGTTAATTTGAATGCAGGCTTTCTGGGTGCAAATCTTTGAACCAATTTTATATCACCTGTCACTTTCCATCTGCAGAACCATTTTCCCTGGTAAGTTTCACTCATAGCCATTCCCATTTTTTTAAGCTTACTCTCCTTGATACTAGAATTGTATATCTATCTCCTTGAAATGGAGAAATACAGCCAGAAGGGCTGCAAGTGAGAAACACAATCTTCTTCCACTTGCTTTATTTGTAAATACGCAAATATACATTTATTATGCAGACTCCATGGACCACTACAATAATAAACTAAAAAGAGCAAGCATCCACAGTGAAAAATACAAAGGAATCCATATACAGATCACCTTTGCTGGCACAGGCAGTGCAAAAGGCAGGTCCAGCTGGGAGGCTAGGTATGGAGATAGCCAATTGTGGTGGCACTTAAACACTATGGTGATAGTGTGAAGAGGAAATTATACGATTACCTCATTGTTATTATACCTGAGAAACAAAGACCTTTGAAACAGTCCTAAACCTCCTTTTTTGTTAAGACGTACATGTGGGTACTAAGTAAAGGCCCTGAATGTAAGGAGGGAAGACTTGAAAAGATCATTACCATAGACACTCAGCAGTAAGTTCCTTGACATCCAAATTTTTTGAAAATTTAAAATAAAAAGAACATGATTTAAATAAATTTGTGGTGTATGGGGATATACCTCCCTCTTTTGTATCTTATGAAGATGTTGTTTTAAAGTTCCATGTGCCCCTTCCACAATGCCTTGTCCTTGAGGATTATAAGGAATCCCAGTAATATGGATAATATTAAATTGTAGACAAAAAAAACTCAAATGTTCAACTCCAATAGACAGTTCCATTATCTTTATTATTATTATTGTTGTTGTTATTATTATTGGATATTTTATTTATTTACATTAAAGATGCTATCCCTTTTCCCCATTCCCCTCCAGAAACCCCTTATCCTATCCCTCCTCCTCCTACTTCTATGAGGATTTGCCCCCACCCATCCACCCATTCCTGCCTCCCTGTCCTCAAATTCCCCCACACTGTGGCATTCAACCTTCAAGGGACCAAGGCCCTCCTCTCACATTGACGCCCAACAAGGCCATCCTCCCCTACATATACATATGGAGACATGGGTCTCTCCATGTGTGTTCTCAGGCTGGCAGCTTAGACCCTGGGAGCTCTGGTTGGTTGGTATTGTTGCTCTCCCCATTGGGCCACAAGCCCCTTCCACTCCTTGAGTCTTCTCTCTAACTTATTCATCGGGGACCCCATGATCAGTTCAATGGTTCTCTTGGAGCATCTGCCTCTGTATATGTCAGGCTCTGGCTCAGTCTTGTTTATGAAATAAAAAAAGGGAAAATATGGAGTTTTGGGGTTGCGTGGCAAGAATCTGACATTGGCCAAGGACAAGGAAATGGTCTTCAGGCAGGAATCTGACATTAGGCTAGAACAAAGAAGTAATTTCAGGCAGTAATCTAATTCTTAGAAGAAGTAGGCTTCAGGCATGAAAATGACTTTGGGCTAGGACAGGGAAGTAGGCTCAGATATTTTGGTCATCCTGATAAGCCCTTAGAAACAGTGATCAAAGAAGTGTTCAAGGGATTTTATTTATTGACTTGCTTGTTCTTAGACTATTTGCGTTTATTGTCTTGCTTTTTCCTTGACTATTTGCATCTATTGTATTGCTAGTTCCTCAACCTATAACTGACCTTAATACTTGCATGTATTTAAAGTGATATAAAAGCAAAAAGGGGGAGGGGGTAGAATAGGAGGTATATGAGGGGGTGGGGAAAAGGGGATAATATCTGAAATGTAAATAAAAAAATATCCAATTTAGAAAATAGAGAGAGACCATTACATCATTGAAGCTCACACTGCTGGTTAGAGAACAATAACAGATGTACAAAAGGAAGCAGAGTTGTGGTTCTTCACACCCTCTAAATGACAGATAGAAGCTTCATAAACCTAGTTTCGAAAGCAACTTTACCCTGCATAAATTCTTCCCCAGCTGTAAGTGGTAGACCTGTTATAAGGAACTCCATATGTCTCTCTGTGAGTGGTGCATGTTTGTGTGAGTGAGCACACATATGCAGATAGTTGTGGAAACCATCGGTTGATGCCACTTTCCTTGATCAATCATTCTCTACTTAGGTTTTTGAGATAAGGTTTCTTACTATACTTAGAGTTTATCAATCTGGCTAAATTAGCTGGTCAGCAAGCTAAGCCCAGGAATTTCTTTTGTCATCAGGTGCCCAGTAATGGAATTATAGGCATATGCCACTGTGAATGTGTGTAAGTGATAGGGAAGTATGCTGGAGATCAAATGCAGGTTCACATGCTTTCTAAACAAGCACTTTATCGATTGAACCATATTACAAGTCCCATCCAAGTATCTCTTTCCTATCGACTCTACTGTAATTATAGGCAGTTGTGAAATACCTGGTGTGTGTGGTGGGAAAAAAATCCTGCAACAATCCTCTGCAAGAGCAACAAGCATTCTTATTCACTGAGCCATGTCTCCAGTCCTCATATCCAAAATTATATCTCTATGCAAGAATCACAGGCAGTTACAAAGGAATGGTCAAAGAAGGAATATGTATAACAAGAAAGAATATTGCTAATATGAATTGAAGACTCTTGACTTTTCTCTGTCCCGTGCGTAAATATGTAACAACTGACAACTTCCTCTTAATTTTCTTACCATTGGGACATATACTGCTATGGTGGAAAGGACAAGAAGTCCTTGGATATAAGACCATGCTTTATCAAGGCAAGGAGCCAAAAGCAATATCAGGTCCATCAGGGAAAGGAAGAGATTAATGTTATTTTCAAATACTTCAAAGATGCAGTGTTGTGCTTCCTACCACATCCCTATTTTAAATCGCTTGTTTGGTCACGGCAAAAGCCAGATGGATCCGTAAGAATGACAGGAAATTATTGCAGACTTAATCAGATGGTGTTATTAATTGTAGCTGAGTTTCTGGAAGTTTATCTGTATGCTACCACATCCACATAGCCACTGGCACATGATTCATCTGTTCATCTTGACAATGCTTTTCCAATTTTTAAAAGCAAAAGATACACTCTGCTTCTGCAAGGGGGAATTGGATGCCTTTAGAAGAACAGTTTTGTACCCTTCAGAGTTTGTGTATAATAAAGTTCAGAAATGTCATGACTTGGTTTGTATAGGACTGAATATTAAAACCATTGAAATAATAGCATGAAACTATTTGTGTCTGGTGAGGAGGAAACAACATGCACAACAGATGCTTTTAAAAGACACAGGCTAAGAAGGCAAGATAAATCCCACAACACATCATGGACTCGGTAATATTTATAGGGCTTCACTATCTTTGGGTATATCAATTTATCTCTCTAGTATAAGAGACAAATCACCTCTGTCTCTATCAATTGACTCTGGAGACTAGATTGGAAATGTTGCTGCATCGGGAAGGCAGTTCTGTCACTTGTTTCATGGGATAGCCCAAACTCAACTCTACTGATGATGCCTATTAGAGGAGAAAGATAAAGATATCAGGGACATATCTCCAGAGCTTCAGAGTAGAGCAATGCTCCATTTCTGTTTGATCGTTGTCTTTGTGCTTAATTTTGAGTGCTCGTAGAGTTTTCAACAGTCTTCATGCAATTGTTGCTTTTATAAGGCAGTACCTCTCAGAAAGAGATGCTAGGACAATATTTAAAATGTGATTGTAAAAGAAATAGTGATAGAAGGCAAAGCATGAGAGTATGATAGCAACTAATGAGAGAAAGCAGATAGTGTGTGTCACATTTGAAAGAGGATGAAAATGGGGAGGATATAGCATAAGAGGAGTCAGCTTGAAGTGTAGCATTAAAAGTTATTCCTGGGCTGTTGAGAAACTCAGGGAACAATTTTGATTATTGTCCAGCAGTGGGCAGAAATGGCTCCATTTGAGTACTCATGCTGTGTCTATCCACCAGTGGGAAACACGCTAGGAGGATTCTAGTCTTAGTTCATTCATGTAGAAGATCTCAAACACATAGCTTCTAATAAACGTCTTAGAAATCAAAGTGGTTGTACTATCAGGAGAGTTGAACAGTAACATGTATTTAGCTAACGTATTTTCTAGATTAATTTGTATGATGATAAGTTTGTATGATATAATATAGCCCTTCTTTTTTTTTCACCACCTTCTGTTCTCTTACACATTTACCCATTATTTGGTGGGTGTAAAATCTACTATGTTGCGAATGAATAGTCACCTGCAGTGATCCCACTACATGATTAGGTGTTTCCTATTACTATCCAGCTAGAACCAGAATCTTAGTAGCAGACACAAGCATGGACATTAACATGAATTCAACCCCACATAATACTTCAATTCCTATGTAAGAATTAGAATTCATCCAGCTAATGCACAGCTTAAGTTATTACCACAGAAAGTATAAGATAATAAATACAATTTAAGGTCTTAAAACTTTGCTATATTGTACTGAATAACTAACAGAGATCTGGTACTACCATGCAGATACCTTAATATGAATGTCCATGTTTTACAATTGTATATTTAAATGAACTTGTTATAAATGTAAAAATATCACCATTTAAAGTGTCATTAACCCACCCAGTTATCAAATATTATAACTTAAAAACTTGTGGACCATTGTTATTTACATTTATGATTAGGTGACAGATGAGAAGCTCTGACACTTTATAGTATTGCGCACAGTATAAAACACACAGTAAGGGAATGCCAAAATGTACAATTTCAAAGCTCCTTCTTCTCTTCATATAGATTTTCTGCCATTACAAAGTTATAAAATAGTAATCCAAGTGTTCTGATTACTTTTATGCCAATCTAACTCAAGCTGTAGTTGTCTAAGAAGAGGGACATCACTTAAGAAAATGCCTCTCTGATAAGAGAGGCCCTAAAGAATCAATGGGGATCACCTTAGGTGAGACTCAGTACTTTGGGGATGTAGAACCTGAAGAGGTCACCTCCTGTTGTCATACAGGAACCTCAATGGAGCGGTAAAGACATCAACCCACCCACAAAACTTTCAACCTCAAATTTATTTTGTCTACAAGTAATGCAGGCATGGAGAAGGAAGCAGAGATTGAGGGAATGGCCAACCAATAACACTTCCCCTGAGCAAGTACAAATCCTTAACACTATTAATCATACTCTGTAATGCTTGCAGACAGTAGCATATTGTCCTTTGAGAGATTCCATTTAGCAGATGACTCAGAAAAATACAGACACCCACAGGCAAACATTGGATGGAGCTTGGGGACTCTTATGGAAGAATAAGAGGAATGATTGTGATCCCAAAGGGGATAGGAAATCTACAGAAAGACCAACCAAGTCAACTAACTTGGATGCTTGGGGGCCCTCAGAGTTTGAACCATTAAGAACACACAGACTGGACCCAGGCCTCCCTGCTCATGTGTAGCAGATGTGTAGCTTGACATTCATATGAGTCCTGAACAATTAGAATGGGGACTAATATGCTTACTAGCCAGGCTGCCTTGTTTGGCCTCACAGAGACTTGAAGTACCAGGGCTATGGGGATACCCAGGTTGGTTCCCACCTGCTCAAAGAAGAAGTAGGTGGAAGATGGGAAAGGATTGTGGGACAGGGTGAGCTGGATGTAAAATGAATAAGTAAAAATAAATAATAATAAAATTAAATTTAAGACAATCAAAGAACCCTATTAAAAAATGGAGCACAGAGCTGAACAAAGAATTCTCAACTGAGGAAACTCGAATGGTTGAGAAGCACCTAAAGAAGTGTTCAGCATCCCTAGTCATCAGGGAAATGCAAATGAAAGCAACCCTGAGTTTCCACCTCACACCAATCAGAATGGCTAAGATCAAAAACACAGGTGACAGCACATGTTGGCGAGGATGTGGAGAAAGAGGAACAGTCCTCTACTGTTGGTGGGATTGTAAACTGGTACAACCACTATGGAAAGCAGTCTGGCGGTATCTCAGAAAATTGAACATAGTGTTACCTGAGGACCCAGCTATACCACTCCTGGGCATATACCCAAAAGATGTTTCAACATGCAACAGGGCCACATGCTCCATCATGTTCATAGCAGCCTTATTTATAATAGCCAGAAGTTGGAAAGAACCCAGATGTCCTTCATCAGAAGAATGGATGCAGAAAATGTGGTACATTTATACAATGGAGTACTATTCAGCTATTAAAAACAATGAGTTCATCAAATTCTTAGGCAAATGGATGGAGCTGGAAAAGATCATCTTGAGTGAGGTGACCCAATCTCAAAAGAACATACATGGTACACACTCACTGATACGTGGATATTAACCCAAAAGCTCACAATACCTAAGACACAACACATAGATCACATGAAACTCAAGAAGAAGAAGGAAGACCAAAGTGTGGGTGCTTTAGTCCTTTCTAGAAGGAGTATCAAAAGTTTCAACCAGAGCTCCTAAAGTCTAAACCTCCAGCCTGAGAGCACAAAGGGAGGGACTCATGTCTCCACCTGTATAGGTAGCTGAGGGTGGCCTTGTCAGACATCAGTGGAAGTGGAGGGCCATGGTCCCCGAAAGTTTGGATTCCCTAGTGTTGGGGAATTTGAGAGCAGGGAGATGGGACTGGGAAGTTGTTTGGAGTACACTCTCATAAAAATAGGAGGAGTGGGTATGAGATAAGGAATTTTGGGGGTGAATGGGATAGGAGATAACATTGAAAGTTAAGTATATAAAATATCCAATAAAAAAAACAGATAAAGGGTCTGAAAAAAATTAAATTAAATTTAAAGAAAAAGAAAGGAAAAGAAAATGCCTCTATAAGATCAGCATATAGGCAAACATGTAGGATGTTTTCTTAATTAGTAATCAATGTATGAAGGCCCAAACTATTGTGGGTGGTACCATCCCTGGTCTGGTGGTCCTGATTTTTATAAGAAAGCAGGCTGAGCAAGTCATAATGAGCATTCCAGTAAGCCACAACCCTCCATGGCCTCTGCATCAGTTCCTGCCTCTAGGCTCCTTCCCTGTTTTCTCTGGCCCTTGTTGATTTTGGTGATGAACTGTTGCATGGGACTATAAATGAAATAAACCTCTTCCTCACAAAATTGCTTTTGGTCATGGTGTTTTATTACAGCAATAGTAACCCTAATTAAGACACTAAACTCTCAGCGTTCCGGAGCATCTGTCTATGGGAATAGCTAGAAGGAACCCAATCTGACATTAGTTTATAATTTTGCTAGAAGCTGCAGTGTATGTATGACATGCTGAAACTGTTGGGATATGAGATATTCAAGTGGTGTAATGTTTGTCTTAGTTAGAGTTTCTATTGCTGTGATAAAACATCATGACCAAAATCAACTGAGGGGGTAAAGAATCTATTTTAGATTATAGTTGTAATCCAACACAAAGGGAAGTCATTCTAGGAACTCAAGGGAATAAATTGAAATTAGAAACTAAAGCAGAGGTCATAGAGGAAGGTTGCTTACTAGCTTGCTCATAATGGTTTGCTCAGTCTGGTTTCTTATACAACCATGACTACTTGCCCAGGGATGACAGCACCCATGGTAGATAGTGCCTTTTGACATTAATCCTTAGGAAAATGTCTTAAAGACTTGTCTAACAGAAAATCTTATGGAGGTAGTTTTTCCTATTTATTTTTTCTGTGTTAAATCATTTGCATTCTGGCTTTAAATTTCAAATTTATGGTTGTTTTTCTGAGATTAGCTGCATTTTCGTTTTAGTCAACTCTAGGTTTCATTCGAGTGCTTTTATGAACATTCTTATTAGTTGTTAAGTATAAGCCCATTTCAGGTTATGTAAGACTTTCCAGTCTTGGTTTGAATTTAAGATTAAATGAATTTCACTGTCCCAGGACACATTCCTGGAGGGGCACATTCCTTAGTCAGAAGACACTTGCTGGATTAACATTCAGAGGAGGAAGGGAGAAACTGATTAACATTCCTCAGACCACAGGGGAGGGAACCCACATGCTGGTGAGTATGGCCCAGAGCATGTAGACACACTCCAGGAGTAGGGAAGCTGGGCCCTTAACAACATAATAAACCTGGGCAAATGGAGGACACTCCTTGTCATAATCGGAGTCACCTGGAGACCGAACCCAGAAAGGTCAGACTTTGTGGTTTACCTTTGTGAAATAAGTACTGTACCCAGCTCTTGTTCGAGGCTCTCTTGCCTGCATGCAAGAGAGTCCTAGTGCACTAGTTTCATTAAACCTCATGTTGATTGCAGTGAGTATCCTCTGAGAGTTTCTGTGGGAGCACATAACCTGGTTTTGGATCTTAGAATCCAACAGTTACCCATTTTGTAACTTCTGTCCAAGGATAGCAGTTCATCAGTTTGTTTCTATGTATGGATTTTGTATCCATTCCACTTTCATTGTTCTTTATGGCTACTTTTCTTCTTTTATAAAATATATTTTAATTTAAGTACATTTACTTCACTTCTCCCTTTGTTCTCTCCTCTCCCTCCCTCCCATCTCTTCCTTCCAATTCTTTCATGGCCATCACACTCTCGAATTAATCACCTCCTTCCCTTTGATTACTATGTTGTGTGTGTGTATACATATGTGTGTGTGTGTGTGTCTGTGTATATACATATATATGTTGTTGTTGTTTGAGTGACAGACCATTTGAGGTTGACTTGATTAGGGGATTCACTTCTGGAAGAGACCGATTCTTCCCTCTCAGCAGTCATTTGTTACCTACATCATTCTACATTATCAGGTCTATAGATAATGCCATTGTTCAGATATTATTTATAGGGATCCAATTCTAGAAGAGACAATTTCATGAAAGACTCTCTGACATTCAAGTTTTTAATATTTTTCTGTCTCACTTCCTTGATCTCTTACTTATTACATTTTGTCCAGTTGTGATTTTCTGTGATAGTCTTCATTTGCTGTAAGAGAAGTTTCTTTGGGTAGGGGTGGTAATTTTTGTAATTACTTACATTTGAATGTTCAGATGGGTGATTTAGATTCTCTCTTCTTAGATAGGTAGAGGTATGTGTCAAGTTGACAAACCCCAGCCTGTACAGTGTTTGACTAATTTTTATACAATGGTGGATAACTAATACCTCTATTTTATTCCTAGAATATATACAAGCTGTGTGAGGAATTGCACTTCAACCCTCAGCACACCTGTGAGGATCTATGTGTGGGCTACATGCCTCATTCTTAGCTCTGCGAAGTTCACTTCTAATAGGTTGTGTTTTGAGTCGGTTCATATGACTTCCTGCTCTACTCAGACTTCAGGAATCAATGGCTACTGATTTCATAGAATGTGACTAGTTTTTAGAATGAGAGAACTTTTAGGGTCCTCGCTCCTCTGTCTCCTTATGTACTTGAAAACTAGAATACATAATATTGGGTTATTTCTTTCCCATAATCATGACGTTTAGGCCTGACAGAAATAGTGAAAACAGATGTGGTCTTCTCACTAATTTAAGGAAAATTTGCTCCTTGCTTCATGAAGTCAATTGGCGGTTTTGTTGCTCAAAGACTTATTTATTTTTTCACAAAAATATAATCATAACTTTTCTGAACTAAAAGTTGAAACTACTTCTGAGCTCTTTTGATCTGTTCACAAAACTGATAGCAGAGAAGAATTTCACTCCATCTCCTGAATGAGGAATACTAATAATCAGGTGAGACTGAGTCAATGCTATTCAGGAGAAAAAAGAGTGGACTGCATTTAGTCCCCTCTGAGATTTGCTGTGGTCCCTGTAAATGCTTGCTTGGCTGAGATTTCAAGTCAATAGATCTTCCAAATTTAAGTGGAATATAATTTTTTATCATATAAGTTCTCAAAGATCATCATTTAAGTGCAATTCAAGGACTAATTCTGCTACTACATTCTGGACTGGGGGAAGGTCAAGAATGTTTGCTAAAGAACTCCCTGGTTTCCAATATATTCTTTGGAGCTACTGAGCTCTGGATGTTAAGAGAATCCAACAAGATGAATAAAAGTGAGTTAGTTCTCACTTGCTTCAGTTTCATTGAAATCTCCAAGTTAAGGAAGGATCATTTGCTGACAACCCTTTCTAGTCAGCTGATCTTCTTCTCTCACTGGAGGCCTCACAATGTTGTCTCGTTTTGTTGTTGTTGTTTGTTTTGTTTTATCTTTTATTGGATATTTTATTTATTTACATTTCAAATGGTATCCCCTTTCCCAGTTTCCCCTCCGGAAACCCCCTATTCCATCCTCCCACAGCCTGCTTCTATGAGGGTGCTCAAACACACACCCACCCACTCCTGCCTCCCCACACTGGCATTACCCTACAGTGTGGCATTGAGCCTTCCTAGGACCAAGGGTTTCTCCTCCCATTGACGCCCGACAAGGTTATCTTTTGCTACATATGTGGTTGGAGCCATGGGTCCCTCCATGTGTATGAACTCTTCGGTTGGTGGTTTAGTTCCTGGGACGTCTGGGGGTTCTGGTTGATTGATGTTGTACTTCCTCTGGGTTGCAAACCCCTTCAGCTCCTTCAGTCCTTCCTCTAACTCCTCCATTGGGGACCCCTAGTTGTTTCAGTTTTAAAGGTAATGAAAGATAGTCACTGTTTCAGTCTATTGGTGCTGCTATAAAAAATACAATCAATGAGTAATTAATATATTTAATAAAATTATATAATAATAATCATCTTTTCCTTATACTCATAAAGACAGGGAAAGTCTGAACTAAAGGCTTCAGTGTGAAGGGCACCTGAGTCTTGGGCTTGAGGCTGCTTTCTTCGAGAAAAATATTGTCTCCTCATACTGCAGAAGGCAAAAAAGCAGGAGAGGGAACTCCCCTCAACTAATTCCTAATCCTGATGGCAAGATAATTCTGATTCTTAATGCATCTTAACAGTATTGTCCTCAGTGTTAAATTTTAAAGTATGTTTTGTAGGGATTTACAACACACAGGACAGCTGTCACTCAAGCAGGTTCCATGCAAGGTGAAGCACCATATTGGATGTCTCTGCAGACATGTAGTGAGGGAAAACAAACAAACAAAAACAAAACAACAACAACAACAAATTTTCATTTTACTAGGGGACTCATCCTCCTCTTCTTGAAGTCCTGGAATCATTGCACTTCTTTATCCATGATTCATTTATTTCATAAGTCTGATCTATTCATAAGAAAAAGGAAGCCCTTGAGACTCACAGCTTCTCATCTCTTTGAGACTTTTACCATGCCAAACACATTTGTTATAAGCCATCAGTTCTTGCTGATTGCTATCAGATTACTTACAAAGGGTTTCAGTGATATTTTATCTCTGGAATAAAGACTTTTAAGTCCTCTTCTGAAGAATTTGGGATTTCTGATTTCATATAAGGTTTACATTTGGTAAACTTCTGCCTCTCAGACCAAATGTGTTCCTTATAACAGTTAAGTTTGACATTCCCAGGTATTCTGCTTTGTTATGCTAATATTCACCTTACAGTCAGAAATATTGGAATTTTGAAACTACCCCTTTTATTACTATGGTCTCAGTTGCCTTCTATGTTAATTAATATTTTTTCTCTGCTTATGAAAGACAGATGGGCAAATTCAGCACATTACACATTATACTTGACAGAGCTATAGAAATAGAGCAGTAAGGAAGTAAAGTAATAAGCATCACATTACTGGAAATAGATTACAATCAACCTCTTTAATACTGATCAAACATATCTAATGTACAATTAGCGTTCACAGAATGAGGCACTATTGAATGAAAATGGCAATGATCAAGGGTGTTAATTAGTCACTGAAAAATTCAAGCATATTGTTTTGTCAGAATCAAACAGTGAATCTCTGATGTTCTAAGCTCTTGATTTGTAGTACATATGCTCTCTTTAGAGAATTTTTATTTGACAGATGATTTGCCAATAGTGTGGCTTTCTACACATATTGGTCAGAAATACCTTTGTCTTATGTGAGTGGAGCAATACAGAGGTCAGTGGGTAAATTTTCACTGAGCCAAAAACCATTTTTTTCTACCAAACTCCCTAAATCTACACTTGAGTTTATTGGTTAGAGTAGCATCATAAGGCTAGCCTTTATTATTTTATGATTAGTAGAGAAAGTGTCCAGGTTAGTAAGCAAAAGTGCTATTACAAGGCCTCCTTCTTTGATGTGTTAGAAATCAAGGTTGTTGTTGACAGCCAAGTTAGCCATTTATCTCAGGTGCTGTGAGATACACAGATTAATGACTGAATTGTTGTCAAGACATTCCATAGTGAAATGATTAATGAACTAATTTATGCTGATAAAAATGTAGCCTGGATTCCACTGAATGGGATAATGTTGAAATACTAAAAACTTGGAACAGACAAAAACAATTCAGAAATTATTTTAAAACTGATTTCATGACATCCCAGTCTAGAAAAACATCCTGGTTTACTGCCATGTCTTCAAACACCATGTATTCCCAATGGAAACATCTAGGAAAGTATTGATATCTGTAGTATAACAACTGGAGAGAACTCCAAAGTAAACCAGAGTCCTCTCAGTGATTCTTCCATCAAGAGCTTTGAATATTCCTGGAGATCATGAAGAATATCTGCATATCTGTTATAAAAAGAAGCTCCAGTGGGAAGTGTTCAAAACTAGGGTCTTAGGGTCTATGTAGATGATCAGCAGACCCAGAAATTGAGAAGAACAGCGGTAATGGTGGCCCTTCCACACTTTCTGACAGCAATCAACATATGCTAGCATTTTCTAAACTAATTAGTGATTAATTTTATCAGCATAGAAAACATTAAAGTCAAATTATTTTTATTTTACATAAATGTGAAACAAAATATATAAATGAAATGCAAGCTAACAAGTCATAGTAGTCCACACAAATAAGGTATGCATTTCTCCCTAAATAGCAACTCTAGCTAGGATCAAGTGCAGAAGAAGAGAAGCTTGATCTTGACTTGCTTTTTGTTTCATATGAACTAAGTAGATTTATTATAAATTTAATTTATAGTCAAAGAACTATATTAATGGCTTTCTTAAATAGTATACTAGAAAATAAACCCAAACCTAGGTGTTAGAAATGAATATATGTTGATGGAAGTGGTTCAATTAGGATCAATTGTGTTATGACATTCAATGCTCAAGACCACATCATTCTGGCATCTGACTTTTGAAGTTTGAATCTCCTCCGCTTTCTAAATCTTCACTCTGCAAACTAGATCAGGGAAGTTGCTGTGAGATTGCATCTTCAACTAATTTCAGACATTACAGCCATAAAGTCTCGTCAATATGACTTTGTATACATGAGCTAAACAAAAATGACATCAACAAACATGCCAAACTAGACAGACAAAAGGCCAGGAAGCATCAACCTATGCAAAGAACTGTATGCAAATGTGGAAAGGTAGGAATGGTAGAGGTAAGCTTCCTCAGAGAAGAGTACACCAATTGGTTGTGTAGCCCTGAAAACCTAATACAAGTATCATTATACAGACCAAATAATGTATATTTAGAAATATATATATATGTATGTATATATATGTATGTACATACGTATATATATACATACATATATATACATATATACATATGTATATATATATACATACATATATATATACATATATATATTAATAATGAAAAAGAGTACATGAATTTGAATGATGAAAGTGAAGGGTTTCAAGAGTCAACTCACAGACCACATAAAGCTGATGAAGAATGAAGACCAAGTGGGAGTGCTTCGGTCCTTCTTAGAAGGAGTAACAAAAAATACTCAAGGGAGCAAATATGGAGACAAAGTGTAGGACAGAAACTGAAGGAGGGGCCATCTGCAGACCATTTCTGGGTATACATTCCATGTGTAGTCACCAAAGGTAGATGCTGATGTGGATGTCAGGAAATGCATGCTGACAGGAGTCTGACATAGCTGTCTCCTTAGAGATCTGCAAGAGTCTGACATATTCAGAGACAGATGCTCACAGCTAACCATTGAATTGATCACGAGGTTCCCAAAGGAGGAGTTAGAATGAAGACTGAAGGAGCTGAAAGGGTTTGCGACCCCATGAGGAGAGCAACAATACCAACCAACCGGAGCCCCCAGGGTATAAACCACCAGCCTGAGAGCACTTAGGGAGGGACCCATGGCTCCAGCTATATATGCAAGGGAGGATGGTCCTGTCAGGTATAGGTGAGAGAGGAGATCCTTGGTCCCATGAAGGCTGGATGCAGTGTGTGTGGGAATTCGAGGGTGGGTAGGTGGGAGTAGGGGAATAGGTGGGGACACATCCTCATAGAAGCAGGAGTAGGGGGGATGGGGTACGGGGTTCCTGGATGGGGTTGGGGGAGTGAGATAAGGGGATAATATCTGAAATGTAAATAAAATATCCAATAAAAAATAAGTAAGTAAATAAATAAATAAATAAATAAATGAAAAGTGAAGGGTTTATGGCAGAGTTTGGAAAGATGAGAGAAAATAACTGTTGTAATCAAATTGTAATCTTACAAATAAAAAATAAAATATATCGTAATAAAAGATAAGTTGAAATAAACAGAAATAGGTGACTGTGGGCAGAAAAAAACTTGAAATTTTTCAAATTTAAGACTAGAATTTATTTTTATATTAAGAATAACCTATCCATCCCTCCAGAGACTGTTGGAAGAACAATGGAAGTAACACACAGACTGATGAGAGGAATAAGCACAACCAAGAGATTATAGGGAAAAAAGTTATAATTATTGAAATACTAATTAGTATTAAGAACACAAAAGAAAATAACAATAGGATTACTGCAACCATTGTATACCATTCAATAACAAATATAAACATTAGTGGCCTCAAATCTACAATCAAAAGGTAAAGATTATTTGAATTGATTTGGAAACAAAATTCACATATCTGCTATCTATAAGAAACTCATCTCACTTTCAAAGAAAGGAACCAAATTTAGCGAAAGATTCAAAGGAATAATCCAAGTAAATTGGACCTGAATTTGAGCAGGTTACTCCTAATACCTGACAAAACAGACCTCAAGTGAAAATTAATCAGAAGTGATAAAGTATGAGAGAAAAGGCTGAAGGAGCTGAAAGTGTTTGCAGCCCCATGGCGATTGCAACAATAGCAACCAACCAGAGCTCCCAGGGCCTAAACCACCAGCCTGGGAGCATATAGGGAGAGACCCATGACTCCAGCTGTATATGTAGGGGAGGATGGTCTTGTTGGGCATAGGTGGAAGAGGAGGTCCTTGGTCCAGTGAAGGCTGGATGTCCCAGTGTGGAGGGATTCGAAGGTGGGGAGGTGGGAATGAGCAGGTTGGTGAGGGCACATCCTCATAGAAGCAGGAGGAGGGGGGATGGAATAGGAGGTTCCTGGGTGAGGGGGAAATGGGAAAAGGGGATCACATCTGAAATGTAAATAAAATATCAAATTAAAAAAAAGAAAAAGAAACACAAAATTCTAGTCAAGGGAACAATTACCCAAGAATATCATGTATACACCAAGTAGTGACACACCCAATTTCATAAACATTATATTGTTGGACATCTTCATAGAAAAAGGGGAGGGGGGTGGGATGGGGATTTCTGAGGGGAAACTGGGGCAGGGGTAACATTTTAAATGTTAAATAAAATATCCAATAAAAAAGAAGCAGATGTTTAACTCTAACTTAGTAAAAGTGGTCAATGTCAATGCTCCATTTTTAATAGATAAATGATCTAGGTAAATATCAAACCGAGAAACATCAAAAACGAATGACATTCTACATCAGATAGGACTAACATAGTACTCTACCCAAATACCCCGGGTATCCCATACGATCACAGTTCAATAAAACTTCAAGTTAATCAGTAAATATATAGTAATTGTAAAGGTTTATGGAGACTAAACTACCTTTTACTGAATGATGTATGATGTGTCAGAAAAGAAATAATCTTTTAAAAATTCAAAAGTTACTCTAATAAGAATCTAGGTAAAGGCTAGGCAGTGGTGGAGCACTCCTTTAAACCCAGCACTTGTGAGGCAGAGCCAGGCAGATCTACAGAGTGAGTTCCAGGACAGTCAGGGCTACACGGAGAAACCCTGTCTCGAAAAACAAAAAACATAAAACAAAAAACAAAAACAAAAAGAAAAGAAAAGAAAAGAAAAAAGAATCTAGGTAAAGAAAAAAATAACACACCTACAGGCTGCTTTCTTTAATGAAAACAGAAAAAAAATCTCAATAAGTTATTTGGAAAGCAAATATATTAATAGATTTAAAAAATTACTCATCATGGCCAGTTACCTTATCCTGAAGTCTCAGGGAAGATTCAGCATATATGGCACTAAATGTAATAAGTTATATAAATGTTGTTACCTCTCCCCCAGAATTCATAGATTACCTAACAAAACCCCCAGTATCAAGCATAAGACATTTCCCTTTGGATTGTTGGTCAGGAGGATCAGAAATATTAGAAACTCCCAACATTATATTGGCTGTTGTTATTTCTCTTTGTTACCTCCAAGAACTTGAACGTTAGACCTTATTGCTGAAGTTTACACATACTTTGGACACAGGACTTGGAAAATAATGTGGAACTTATTTGGATGTATCCTACTTCAGAACTTTCTCAGAGGAGCAGGAATTATCATGCCACTTGCCAAGGAAGAAAAGTCAGTATTACTACATTAACGTACAGCTTAGGGACCACTAATATAACCTCTGACAATATGCCTTCTAGGGTGTAATGTTGGCATTAATAACTTGGAGGCAGCCAGCATCCTTCTAACTGAAATTAAGATCCATTCAAATGGATGAAATTTATGCCTGGTATTTTAAATCTATCCATTGGTCAGATTATGGACCCTGGAAGAAAACCCACTACTGTCATTTTCCTAAATCATATAATTGCTAAGTATATTATACAGTTTTACCCACAGATAACTGTAGCATTTACTACTTAATAGTTGGGTGACTTTATGCAGCAGAGAAATAATTCTAAAAATACCTACACCTGGACAAAATAAAGAGAATAAATGACTATTACCTGCCCATTCTGAGTTGGTTAAAACTACAAAGCCACACATCCACTTAAGGCCCATGGACGATTACACAAGAGGTTACAGAAGAATCACAAGGCCTGCCAGATGACTAGGATGCCTACTACTACACAGAGTCCTCTACAAATGACAGGAATGCTGCTCCCATAATATCTCAACAATATGGTGATGTAAAAAAGACTGGCATGGTGATACCGCTGGCTGACATGTCAAATAGATAGACCAAATCACACAAAACCTTGCCTTTTAATGAAGCACCACAAGCCATTAATGATGACTAAAAGAGAGAAAATCAATATTCTCCAGTGTTAAGTCTCCTGATATCTAATCCCAAATTGTTATCCTCAAACACATGTACTATACAGACTTAACAGGATCTATATCACTTCTCTCTCTCTCTCTCTCTCTCTCTCTCTCTCTCTCTCTCTCTCTCT
>NW_021604634.1:7707283-7723237 GCF_004785775.1 Grammomys surdaster | reverse complement strand
CTCTCTCTCTCTCTCTCTCTCTCTCTCTCTCTCTCTCTCTCTCTCTCCCCATCTCTCTATCTCCCTCTCTCTGATGAGGTGTGTGTGTGTGTGTGTGTGTGTGTGTGTGCTGATAATAATTAAAGAAGTCATTAATTTGAGAAGATGAAGAGAGCACACATGCTGGCTAGGAAAAGGAAAAGTGGAAATAATGTCAATACAATGCTCATGTGTTAAATACTAAAAGACAAATAGAAATTAACTATTTTCCCAAAATGTTCTTAATGTTAGTGCTATCTGTTATGAATATGAGAGGTACAGAGGTGCAAATTATAGGGAAATATGATTAATGATCCATTTTTAATGTATATGTTTATATTACATACACTTATATTTATAACATATACAAATATATTTCCTATTAAGATACGCACACACACAGGAGTGGGGAGCAAGAGACTCAAAGCATCTTGAACACTGATATGGCAATAATCCTCATGCTGTTTGTTTAAAATATTTAAGAATGATGTCTGGTGTTTTAAAATTGAGTGATTTTGGAGTAAAATCTGGATGCACAATGGCAGTATTTTTGAAGCAGTCCTTATTCTTCTAAAACTGATTTTTTCCACCATCAAAGTTTTAAAACCCACCCAGATCTATTTCAAATTCTTGTCAGTGCCTACCAACAAGAAGAGGGGAATACATGAAACCCTGAGTGCAGTGGAGCCATTAAAGAACACTCACACTACTTTTATCCAAATAGAAATGGCGATGACTTATCCTTGCTATTATCTTCGGCATTTGTATTCTTTGAGCTATATAAGAAGAGTGAAGTATCCTGTGAATCATGACTTAAGTGGGCTGCCAATCCTTCCTTGTGAATCACATTCTGTTAGCCACCATTTATATCCATCAAAGGATCTCCTGCTAAAAGCAGGAATCACATCTTAAATTCTGTAGACAGTAATGTAAACATAAATTTAAAATGTAGATTCATAATCTTAAAATGGTCAATGTTTGCTGTCGTAGAGAAATTGCTCCTCAATGCAGTAGAATACACACATTATTGTTATATCTCACTCTACTATCATTTATTGTGGAGGAGAAAAGCATTCTAAGTAGTTATTGTTGAGGGACTAGGCTTCCTATCAGCAAAGGTTAAAAGTGCAGGAAAAGAACAAAATAAAAATGCTTTGCATCTAATTTTTAGGTATTTTTTTGCAATTTCTAATGTATGTGAATCACATTTCCCCTAATAGTTAGTCAACAGGAATTGACTGATGTGGCCTTTTTTATTTATTACCTTTGGGGATTTTAGGTTATTACTTAGGATTTTAGTAATTCAGGATAGAAGTTTTCTGGATATAATTACTGTCATGACTGTCATTTGCTTATTACATGGTGTGTCTATGTCTACATTTGATTCATTCTTATTTCTTTCCCATGACTTGATTTTGGGGAAGCAGAAAGGCAAAGAAAGCAAATTCTCAGAATCAACAAGAAGTCTTTTGTATAATCACTCTACATGTGCTTGCTATGGCTGTAATACAGACTTTCTTCAGCAGAAAGAACACTTAGGCAGGAAGACCACATCTAATGAGATTTTCTAAATGCAAATTTAAATAAAATAATCATTTACGTATTGTTTTAAATATCTATATTACCCAATTCAGTGATATATGTTTAATTTATTCAAATTAATATAAAACAAAATACAATCGCCTACCCTAAATGTCATGCTATAGTTTCAATAGAAAATATCCCCACTGCAAACACATGTTAGATTCTAGGATTCCAGATGGTTTCACTATGTTGTGAATTGCTGAAATGAATGTCTAATTGGAAAAACAAGGTCACTGAGGGCAGTGAATTCTTAGGGGTAACTCTGGGTTTCCTGTTCCTGACTTGTTCTGTCTTACTTTTCTTCTTTCCCAATATATGTGAAGAGATTCCCTTGCCATATGCTTACAAACCATAATTTTTTGCCCAAGTGTTTGGCATCAACTAATCATTGGGGAAAAGAACCCTACTTAAATCATGAGTAAAAGAAATAGGGCTTCCGTTTAAATGTTCTGATACATTTGAGTTATAAAACTAATGCACATGTTTTACTATGTCTGTGATGTGTGTCGTAGGTATGCACATGTTTACATATGTCTGCATAGGTACCAGAGCAAGAGTAGAGATCATTGTTGACCTTTGTTGTCTCTCTTGATATCTTCTCATGTTATTGAAGCAAGATCATTTATTTGGGTCCAGAGTCAATAAAAAAGCTAGTATAGGTAGTTGTCATTCTCTGGGAATCTCTGCATTACAGGTGCCCCACATCCAGACATCATAGACAATGTGTCATGCCCCTCCTCCAGATCTCTGTTGGCACTGGAGATCTGAATTGACATTTTTACATTCTCTCAACCAGTGTCTTTAGCACTGAAGTGTTTTCTTAGCCCATTAGCCATTTTTAATAGCAAAATAATTTTTAGTGTTTATATTTTCTAAATATATGCATATTTGACAATGTTGTCATAAAATAGTTTCACAGTCATGCTGTAATGACAGCAGTCATAGAAAGTTCTATTCAGTAATACCACATAGTGCAATAATTATTTTCTTTCCACAAAGTTTTATCAATATGTCTGATGCAAATCTATATAATCAATATTTAACTATACGTCTGACAAAAACATAAAAGTTATTTGGTTTCACCACTTGTTTAAAAAACAATTGCTTAATACTCTTTGGGTATTAACTTTTTGAATATGCCTAGGTTGGCTTACCCTTCATATCTTTGACCAGGACAGGAATAGGAGGGTATGCAGCCTAGTCTTAAATCATCTACCTACTATGGCCTGGGAGAATTTAGTTTCTATTCTAAGCAGAAGAGAAAAGAAAGAAAAGGAAAATTGGGTGATAAAGCTAAAAAGCTTTAAAATTAAGTGAAACTAAAGCAGAGTAGTTAAAAAGCTTGAATCACTTTGCTTCTAGGAAGGAGATGCTATCCATCAGAATTCCTGAAGAGTCATCATTGTCACACCAAAGCTTACATTGGACAACAACTGAAAGCATGCTTGTCTTTCTCAACACCTGCTCTGGCTAAGCAAAGACTCTGCATCCTGCTTCCTAATCACCTAATTGCTCTCAAACAGATGGACCACTGCCTTCCCACAATCTCAGTGTAGTTCCTGTTGGAGTTCTCAGGTCACTCTGTATACTTCAATAGGAACTGTTACATTATTTTGTATCCTGAGGTGAGGGAGATGTGACTGTGCCATATTAATCCATGAAAAATATCACTGTACTGTAAGAGACTATCCAGTTGTGTATCACAGCTTCAGAGCAATGTCTGTGCATTGTCAGTCAGCAGATGGTGTTGGTATATGGTAGAAGAAGCTGCACCAAGTATACAGCAAGATATCTATGGAATCACTGTACCAGTGACTGGGAACAGGTATTTGCCCCATACTTTCCAAATATAGGTGTGTTTCAAGAAGGTTCAGGGGCAAGTGTTGATTTTTTCCATGGCAGTGCCAGGCATTAATCCAATCTTTCACATCAACCAATATCTTCAGTTCTTGTCTGGATTCTTCTGCATACAGTTCAGTTTATGCTTCCACAATAAGAAACCATTGTTCTTATGTTTACAAACAGGGTCTCCGAGTTTATGAATTTATTTCCTTTCGGTAAACTTTCACAGTGGGTGTTCATTGTATTGAAAGTATTTACCTATGCCATAACCCACTCTATCTAAGGAACCCAGCAGATTGGATTCTTTCCCTTTTTTCCACTAAACAGAATTTGTAATTTGAATAATGAAGGGAACAGAATTTTGCTCAGTCATCTATCCTTTCCCCCTGATTTCCTGTTTGGGAAGCACTATTTATGTTTAAATAGCACCCATTCTATCTCAGTCTTTGATAATTAACTATCTTTTGTTAGCTGTTCTAAAAGACAAGTTATCCATCTGAAAATGAAGGATTCAATTATGTTTTGATTCCCAGTTCTGAAATAAGCATTGTAAACACTTTCAAATTAGACAGTTGCTTTCTATATTGGGAAATAAATATAATGAAACCCACCCACCAGACTTAACTCTTAAGAAATTGACAAAATGGAAGCTAAGGATAGACCGTATGAACCCTGAGCTTTTTGTTGGTAGAATATATAACAAAAAGGTTACCAGAAACATAATGGGAAACTCTAAATCTTTTGAATATGTATTAGAATCCATATGTCAACATAGGTCAAATATCAGATATACTTTTTCTTTAATTTCTTTTACACAAACTACAGCATATGCTAAAAAATGACATTTTTGCATTTAATTTTATCTTATATTATCTCGATTGATCATATACTTATAAAGAGCCACACTTCTTTCTAGTATTCTCTGTTAAACATGATTGTTTGAGTCAGATTTGCTTAACTGAGGGTATTCATCCTTCATTTTAATTATTAGAAACAGACCTTTGAGAGAGTGCTCCCCCCACCCACCTTCACATCCCTCATACACTCCCACTTCCCCACCTCACACCTACCCTCAGCATTCCCCTTCTCTAGGCCATCAAGACTCTACAGACTCTCCCATTGAGGCCAGACAAAGTAGTCCTTTGTTACATTTGTGCTGGGGCCATGGGCCAGCCCACATATGCACTTTTTTTTACCTATTTTTTTTTTCTGTTCCAGGCATAAATTCTGGACACCCTGTGTATTAGCTAGGTCTGCTTTGTCTCTTTTTATTTGACTGAATTCTTTTTTAATGCCCTTGGCCATTTTGAGTTAATACTTTCAGAATTCCATACTATCATAATCTACTTATTGCATCTCATAATTTGTCCAGTGTTTTCCATTATGAAAAAAGGATAACAGAAACAAATTCCAATTTCATCAAATTATAGAAAGTTGCAACATGATCTATGATGCTTGAGGCTGACAGTCTGAAGGAAGGGTTGTCTTGTTTCCAGTTGTATTAATTAGAAATATTGTTAATGTGCAGCCACATTTAAAAAGTTCAAGTTCCTGCTCCTTGAGGGATGAGTATCTACATAATGTATTTAGTGTTATTTATAAAAGGTATTTGATGAATCTCCTTCATAATAATAAATTCAATAATGTATCTCATTTATAGTTTAGATTATCCAATACTGTGTTCTTGATTTTATTTATAAAGGTGATATAACTTTAGTTGTTAGAAATTCTTTCAGTTAGCTTTTGGTCATTTTAGATTATCCCCAAATAAAGACATGTTTTGGGTATTTCATGTACTTTCTGACATGAAAGTACATCTTAGATTCAACCTAAACAGTTCTTGCCCCTGTTTTAGAACTCAGATTTTTCTTTAAGGATTCACTGTTTATTTTATTGAAAATACTAAAAGCCAAAATTGTCCAGTTAGATTGTTTATCACCGTGAGGCTATCAAGGTTTTGAGGCTCTCTCATCTGACAGAGAAAACAATGACATGTGAATACAATACAACAATATACATACCTGTATAAAATCATTTATATGTAATCATTTGTGTTTTAAATAATCCAAAGATAAGTCTATTCTTCTGTCTCCAATTCACTATATGGAATACTTCAGCCTCTTTTGCTGCTTGCTTGCAAATTTTGATTCCAAAGATGAGAAATGTTTCTTTCACAATTGACCACCTACTTATTTAATTATTCAATTCCATCCTGCATGGATAGAAGTGTGAGACTTGTTACACTGCAATATTTTGGCCCACATAACAACTAAATTATACAAGTTGATTTAAATTCTGGTTATTCAAATCAAGCCTAAATGAGTTAATTTTTTTAGCAAATAATTCCAAAAATGACTCTTATTCCTATTCTTCAGTTATGAGCTTCAAAATGGACTTGGACAAAGCCTAGTTTTCTGGATTAGCCAATTATTTAATTAAAATTTTGTTTGCATCTCTGTAAACTTAGTCAGATAATGATGATGATGATGATGATGATACCCAACCGTACTATGTATGGTGTGAATATGAGGTGCATGTCATTATTTAGCCCTTGCCCAAGGGTTCAAGCAATCTTGTTTTTTTTTTTTTTTTTTTTTTTTTTTAAGGGTTTCTCTGTGTAGCACTGGCTGTCCTGGAACTCACTCTGTAGACCAGGCTGGCCTCGAACTCAGAAATCCACCTTCCTCTGCCTTCCAAGTGCTGGGATTAAAGACGTGCGCTACCACTGCCTGGCTTCAAGCAATCTTTATATGTAGGACAATTCTAAAATTTTTTGATCCTTGGGTATAAAGACTTGATATAAGAATAAAATTCTTCATGCTGTGTTTCCACTATAATATATCTTAGATTTCTTGGAACCCTGGTGATGTTTGGAGTCTCTAGTATAGGCAGTTGGCATTAATCTAAAAGCATATTGTTGATCTTTGTATTAAATACTTTGACAAGAGGAACTTCCCTGTACATAATCTAAGTAGGCCCTGTGCACATGGGGATTACTGGTGTCTGGTCTACTCTCCTCACTGAGGAGTGTTTGTATTGATATGTATGGAAAATCATTGTGCTGTTATAGAATAGGCACACTACAACTAAAGAGTATGATATTCCTTTAGAATTTAATTTAAATTTTCTCCTGTTTGGGTCTCCTCATATTTTAAAACAAAATTAACTTTTCCTATTGGCTTTATTATCAAATGCTTGATTTTCATTCTTAGTATCACCAAACCAAAATTTAAGGAAAATACAGTGAAGACTGAAGGAGCTGAAAGAGTTTGCGGCCCTATGAGGAGATCAACAATACCAACCAACCAGAGCTCCCAGGGTCTAAACCACTAGCCTGGGAGCACTTAGGGAGAGATCCATGGCTCCAGCTGTATATGTAAGGGAGGATGGCCATGTCGGGCATAGGCAGCAGAGGAGATCCTTGATCTCATGAAGGTGTGGGGGAATTCGAGGGTGGGAAGGTGGGAGTGTGGGGTAGGTAGGGGCTCATCTGCAGAGAAGCAGGAGGAGGGGTGATGGGATTGGGGGTTCCTGGGCAGGAGCGGGGGCGGGGAATGGGGTAAGGGAATAACATCTGAAATGTAAATAAAATATCCAATAAAAAATGAAAAAAATTAGCCCAATTAAGAAGCCCAAGCCTTATTGTACAACTCAAAGGAAACATCAGAAATCTTTTATTGTGGTTTATCTATGAAGCCCATGCACTTTGTGACTTTGGAAAGGGCCTTCTGTATCATATTCAACAAATATCTGTTAGATGGTATGCTAATGACAGTCAGCACAATGTAATATATCCTAATGTTATACATCCTAATGTTATATACTCTAATATTATATATCCTAATGGTGCTGTCCTCATAACGCCAGAATATACAGAGCTGAATCAGTTTCTTCCTATAAGCTCACCAAGAGTTCTCTGGACACATGGCTCTCCCTTCCTACATTGTCACTGTTATACAACTATAGCAGTTAAATGTTATCCAGTTGTTTCATGAGCCTTAGATTTAAGCTTATCTAGGACATAGTCTCTGTCCTATTTTCCTCCCTTGGGTTCTTTATAACTCTCTACCATAATACACTATTTATAGTGTCAAGCTGATAGAATGTATAGATTGATATTTACTTAGAGTTTTGCAGATTTTTATAGAATCAAAATTTTTTAAAAAATGTGTGTTGGAAAAATAAATAAATATATGTAAGAGGTAAAATCAAGTTTTTTCCCCCTCATTATCCTAGCACCTTTTCTAAAGATTTGAGGAGGGGAGGATCTTTAACTATTTCAATAAGAAAGGAACACTGTAAAGCATAAACAAAAGAGAGCTATGTATTATAAATGAAGGAAAGAATCATATGGATTAAGAAAGACAGTTCTCTGGTTGTACACAGTGCCTGGAAAATACAGCAGAAGCCTTCTGTTCTTTCAAGACACAGTTTCTAAGTGTGGTGTCTTTCATCTCCTTGACAAAGTGTCTCAAGAGAGCACACGTTAGTTTGCCAGTACAGGGAGTTATGAGAAGCATAGTAGGCAATGCTCTCACTCTAGATGTATTTTCATAGAGACTGAGAACAGATATTATTATGTACTTCATTACTTGGGATACAATTTATTTTTAATTCATGATTCATTGTCTTATTACCTTAATCCTTTTAAAGAAGATTAAAATCAAATTATTGCAATTCTGGTTTCAGAATCCTAGCTCGCTCACTGTCTGTATTTCATTCCAATTGTGCCTAAGGGATACAACGAATTTTGGAGGGGACCAAAGAAGTGCATTTGCCAAAGAATTTTTTTGAAGTTGGGATTCTTTCATAAAGAGTGTTGGTTGAAAGAAGCACAAACACAATCAGGCTAATTCAGACAAATGGGTGTTAATCAGAGGAGAGAAGCAAAATCTGGCTCAGTACTCAACATTCTGAACTGAGACCAAATGGTTCTGTGTTGAGAATTTTCTGCTACTTTCTGTCATGGGTCTTGTTTCATTGAAACTATTTAGTTGAAAGATTAAATGTATTTTGAAATCAGTATTAAAAGGATTATTTCATTTATTTTTCAAGTTTATACCCACTCCTTGGTTTATCATTTTGTGCTTTATAGTTTTAAATATAGCTGCAACTGACTTTTTAATTCCTCATTGTCTCCTTAGTCTTATCACTGCTCAAAAAATTGCAATCAAAGCCAGCTCTCTTTCTTCACCAGATCCCACTTCACATTTTTAAATTCTACGTGTGTGTGCAAGTAAGCATGTGAACACACACACACACACATTTTATAAAAAAAGTAAAACAAAAAAATTAAAAACTTCTGAGTGGCTAAATTAGAACAGTAGTCTTATTCAGGCCACCTATGGGAAAACCTTGGCCCATTTCAAGGTTAGTTTGAAGTTTCTTGCTTGTTAAGCTGAAGTTTTGTTTTGCCTTCTTGCACTGAGAAGGGATATGGTTTGTTTGTATGGGAAAACAGGACACTGGAGATTCCTCAACCTAAATTCCATTTAAGTAGTTTAACAAATGGGATAAAAATACTAAAACATTGTACCACCACATTCTTTCCTGTGCCACATAGAATCTCAGCCATGCCTTATTATCCATAGACCTTGTGTTCCTGCATCTGTCTGTACCCGGCTCTAATAAATCAAAGATGTATTCATGTGCCACCCTTCTTTTGTGCTGTTTACTGGTATTCCATAACAGTGTGGTCTGTTTAAATAAATACCAAGGCTCATGGTAGCACTGAATTGAATCCATTTACCTAAATTGCTCTTTAGTCTTCCTTGTTAAAATCTAACTGTTGACTCCAGAGTGTATCAGTTAAGTTGAACTAGAAAGCAATGAGCTAGAGAGCTGATGTGTGTGTGTGATGTGTGTGTGATGTGTGTGTGTGTGATGTGTGTGTGTGATTTGTGTGCATGTGTATATTTTCTTATTAGTAGTTCAAGAGAAGAAATTTAACTTATCAATAGGGTAAGTTGTGATGTACAACCACAGGAGGAGGAAGCATAGATAAGCTGCTTCTCTCAGATGCTTTAAAACTATCAGCATTGTTTCTTCCTGCCCAACAAACTCATCTCTCTCACACAACACACTCATGTTGACATGTTTAATAGCCTTCTGTGCATGCTCAGCACTCTGGAAAAGATGCTGGTGATGCAGCAGAAAACAGAATAGCATCTCTGCCCCCAAGCTGCCTTTTCAAGTGATAGTCCGGGCATCCTGTCTATCATCCTATTGTCCTTGGTCTACTCATAGTTCCTAAGCATCAACTCTATGGGGTCACTTACAGATTGATTGTTTCTTTTTATCTATTCTTTGTTTTTAATAAGAAAGGATAGAATATGCACCTACGCTATTTCTCCTACTGTCTCTAGAGAACAGGTCCAAGCTACACAATGACTGGGCTGTGCTCAAATATCAAAAAATAAAAGGGATTTCATTTGACACATGGATATTTACGTGTTAATCAAAGATTCATCCATATTAATGTAAATCTTGGGTAACAATAAGCCTTAAATAACCACACCTTACTTAGGCTTACTGTTTCCTTGTAACAGTTTTATTGTTCCTAGATTTCCCAATATTTGATGATCTTTCATTGTTCGGAAATCATGTACATTTATTATTAAAAGTTCGTACACCCCAGTGGATTTATGAATTGTCTCAGACACCTCAAGCTATAGTTGCCAGAGAGAAGTAATTGTGTCAGTACTAATATTCATTAGTTTTCTAAATAAAATCTTGATTATTGTACATAATAATTTATGACATTAAGCTGTGTTTACATATTTGTATATGCATGCAAATAAATGCCCAGGGACAAAATAAGGTGCCCAAATAAAATCATGGAGATTGGTAGCATAGACATTAAAGGGCACATATAAAATCCCCCAAAGTTAGTATCTCTGGAGTTTTCCTGTGTTATATTTTTGCATTTTTTTCTTTTCAGCTGTATTTACATTTAAACTGAAACAATTTAGAAATGACACTATTACTATGTGACAATACAAATAGGTATAACTAATGCTAACTTCTATTTTTTTTGAAATATTTCTTCGATGTTTACTTTAGAAATACTTTGGTTATCCAGATGGCTCAGTGTCTAAGGTTGCTTAGTGTTAAGCCTGATGAAGCACGCTTGATCCTTGAGGCTCATATAGTGGAAGAAGAAAACTGACCCCTGCAAATTGTCTTCTGAATTTCACAAGTGTGCCGGGACATGTGAACAACCAGCAACACCTCCCCAATACACAAACACTCAACACAAATAAATGTTATTGAAAGAAAAATAAACATTTGAAAGGTTCCTTTGAAGATAAATGGGGCATTCCCATTTTGATTATTATCTTTGCATCAGATTTCTCTCTTTCTTTTACTGGATATTTTCTTTATTTACATTTCAAATATTATCCCCTTTCCAGGTCTCCCCTCCGGAAAACCCCTATCCCATCCCTCATCCCACTGCCTCTATGAGAGTGCGTGCCAACCCACCCACCCACTCCTGCCTTCCTGCCCTGGCATTTCCCTACACTAGGGCATCGAATCCCCACAGGACCAAAGTCTGTTCCTCCCACTGACGTCTAACAAAGCCATCCTCTGCCTCATATGCAGCCGGAGCCATGAGTCCCTCCATGTGTACTCTTTGGTTGGTGATCTGGTCCCATGGAGCTCCAGCATGTCCGACTGGTTGACACTGTTACTCCCTCCACGGGGCTGCAAACTCCCTCAGCTCCTTTAATCCCTACTCCAACTCCTCCATCAGGTACCCTGTGCACAGTCCAATGGTTGGCTAAGAGCATCCGTCTAGAGAGTGCCCATCCCATTTGCAGTTGCAAATCCAGACGCTATTGCTGATGCTGGGAAGTGCTTGCTGACAGAAGTCTGATATGGCTGTCTCCTGAGAGCTATGCCAGAACTTTACAAATACAGAGGCAGGTGCATCAAAATTTATTTACCCAGGTATTGGTGTTATTGAAGCCAACTTCACTTGCATGGCACCTCATTTCTAAGAATTTCTGTTAAGCTTAACGTATCTTACCTTCCAGAATATTTCTGGATAAGAGCACAAAGTATAATTTACAGGTTTATCAGATCTTGTCAATCTTTTGGGAAGATTATTCTTTTCTACTACCCCAATATTCTATGCTCAGTTCACTAGACCAAAGTAGTCCTTGATGTCAGGGTCAGGCAATAAAACTGACCCAGTTTCCGACACATGGGCACATTCAGTCTACCCGACACAATGTACTGAAGACATCTCTGCTTGAACTATGCTATATAAAGACAGTAACTCTGAAACCAGCAATCATTTGTGTCCCCGTCTCTGCTATCTTCACCATTTTGCTCTTAAAACTCAAAATTCTATGCTCAGATCACAAAAAATTACCAATTTTTATATTATGGAGTAACATGTTGCACAATTCTGCTGTGATAAGGTTCAGTAATAAAGCATTTGGTGAACCTGAGTAAAACAATGGGTGTGTTTCTCACAACACACACACATACACACACTCACAGAGAAATAGGATTGCAAATAAAAGGCAATTAGAACTTTAAATTTTGTATAATTTGGTCTTTTGACACTACTCTGGGAGTCTTTTAAATTTTAAAATTTATTTTTTGTTACATGTATGTATATGGCATGTGTGTATGTCAGTGCTGCATTCATGTGTGGATCAGACGGCAAATTTCATGAGTGGATAGTTTGTTCCAGCTTCAGTTATAAGGAGCAAAACCAGCTGAGCCAGCTCACCTGGCCTGCACTGAGAATCTTTGTCTTTTCAAAGTTCCAAGCTTTATCAAGTTAAATATTCTTGCATTACTACAAGTATATTAAGACTTATGTCTGTTACTTTATTTTGTGATTCCTCCTAAGCAGTCTTTATTGCTCTTGCTAAAGGCTGAGATATGTGATTCACATTCGGTAAAATTCACCATTCCTTTTGTGCAGCTTCAGGGATTTTACAAATGCATTAATTACTATTATACTAAGGTAGTAAAATATAGTGTCTCCATCTTCCAGCACCTTGCTTGAATTTTAAGTCCTCTCCCCACATCTTTTCTGCCCTTGCATCAACTGTTTTTCCTCTGTCTATATGTATTGGCTTTCCTCAAGTATAAAATGTATAAAATCATGTAATATGTTGTCTTTAAAAATCTTTAAATAGCACAAGGATTCTGAAATATAATCATGTTTCAGTTAATTCTTTTGTATTGCATGGGGGCTCTGTATTGCATGGGTTTGTGATAATCTAATTGAGAGCTAAAGGTCATATTAGTTATTCACAGTTTGGGATATATATATATATATATATATATATATATATATATATATAACAATACTGCAAAAATCTATGATTATGACTTTGTGACCATTGAAGTTTCTGTTGTCCTAAGTGAATATTTGGAGCCATTACTGCTGAATCACATGAGGATATTAAAGTGCATAAAAGCTTGCCAAGTTGTCTTTCAAAGTGGCTCTATCTCTGCAACTGTGCCAAGGTATTAGAGTTATAGTAGTTCTTAATCCAGGTTCCAGTTTTATAATGCTAAGGCACCCCCGTTTGTGTGTGTGTGTGTGTGCGCGCGCGTGTGTGTTATTAGCTACAGAAACATTTCACGTGGTTTTGATTTAAATTTACCCATTTCCTAATAAATTTGATCTTATTTCTATGAATTTAATTGTCTGTATTTTTGCTCTGTTGAACTGCTAAAACACTTTTCATTATTTAGTAATTGTGTTTTAGATATCTCCCAGGCTAGAGTTGAAGAGATAGAAGCAGAGCATATAAACTTTGTACATGCTCTCTATTGGTTAAGTAGCCATCAGTCTGTGTTAATTCTCTATTTAAGATACTTGCATCAGTGTTTATGAGAGATACAACCTATAAATTCCTGTAAATTAGTAAATTGCCCATTCATATCTAAATCAGATTGTGATATATATACATATATGCATATATACATATATACATGGATACATAAACATATATGTTTTATATATACATATACATTATATATATACACACACACACATATATATATATATATGTATACATATATATTCATATATGTACATATACAAATACTCATACAAATAAAACTTTTTAAGTGTTAAAACAAGAGAAAAGTTCAAAACATATTTTTACCTTTGGTTTTAATAGGTTTTCAATTTGGATTTCAATTTGGATATATTAGTTCAAATATTTATTTCAATTACAGGAAGTAAGGATTACTACATGTAAGCAGGACAATTGAACTGAAATTTCATTATGATCTTATATCAGATATATAATTCAGAAAAGTAACTACCAATGTAAGATGTATTGGAAATTCACAGAGTCTCTGTGTGTGCGGCGCCTACCACCCCGACCAGCAGGGAAGAAAGACTCGCACACCAGTTCCTTCCAGCAGCAGTTTACTCAGGAGTTGCTAGTTACATGAAGCTTGAAGGTGTGCCCCCCGAGCCAGCCCAGGAGCGAAGCTTTATACCCTGCGTAGGACTGCCCATGAGCCCATACCACGTCTCGCACTGTGATTGGTCAAGAACCCATGACACAAGATCAGGCCACCAGGAAGTACCGCCCCAGGACCAAACAAGGCTTGTTTACTCCAAGTCTGCAAGGGCAAGCAGGCACCATCTTTAAGGCGTGGCAGCAGCGCTCCACAGTTCCCCCTTTTTTGTTTTTAAGCAGTTTCAAGCTGTGACTGCCCGATCAAGCAAGCTCCATCATGTAGGATCCCACGATCAAGGGCAGACAGGCTCAAACCATGGGACTCACTCTACTGGGTGCAATGGGCAAAGCCCACCAGGTGCAAGAGCTGGGCTCAAGGAAAATGGAATAGACACCCATCCCGTGTGCAATGAAACCTATAGGCTTCCAGGGGTGCAAGGGCTGTCCAGACCTAAAATTTGGGGTAATGAGAGCAACTAATACTTCAAAGCTACCAGCCATGCTTGTGGAGATACACACACACACACACACACACACACACACACACACCAATGGCCTGAAAGGCATGCACTACCAGCGCCCTCTCACGTCTCTGGGCCCTGACCATACAACAGATTCAAGACAGGCAGAGAACACAGACGCCCACTAGGGCAACAGCTAGCACTCCTATACCCTGAAAATCTTCACAATGCAATGCTTCCGGGCTCACATGGGCAGGTCAGTACTGTTGTGTCTGGTCTTCCTAGAGGTACCGTCGTCTCTCGGCAGTGCTTTCTGCAAGTTGGACACAGCAACAGTTCTCTCAATGTCTATGACAGTGTACAGCTCTGTGCGCCGGGTGGGGGTTTGTAGGAGGGGAGTGGTTGTCGTTTCTGGAGTATGATGGTTGTCAGAGTCACTGCCCCTTTCCAAATCCACCTGTATATAATTAAGTTGCCTATGTTCTAAACTGGGGCGCCTGATATCAAGGTTAAAGACTGTCGGTGTAAAATCCCTACACCTTGAATAGTCTATTTTGTGAGCACTTCCTACAAGAGAGTGTCGGCTTGAGGGGTGAGATGAAGTATCTCCAAACGAGGGGTAGCAGGGATGCCCGTTGGGTAAGTTCTGAGCACCAAGCCCTGGAGTCGTAAGTGTTCGAAGTGTTCTAGGGACTTCCAATTCTGTCTGATGACTATTCCTTTCTACAACTGGCTCTTCCACCACATTTATACTATTATTTTGCATAATCTCTTGCAACATGTTAAATAATTCTTCTGCACGGGCACACTTAAAAACAAAAATTCCTTGTCCAGTTTGACACAATCGACCACTTTCAAAAGAAAACAGATTTGAGTCGTAGCCGTACCGTCACAGGCAGAGGTAGTGCCATTTCACCGAGTCTCGCTTCGGGGTGTACAGAATCAGTTCTGTGTCTGTGAGCTCCATGAAACCAGAGTCTAGCTCATTGCCATCATCATCAACATTAACAACCTTAAACTTGTTCCTATGGTTATCTAGGACAGTGTCTTTATCTGGACAGCTACAACAACTACCCATGGCTTTGCTTTCTAACCTTTCCGCCGCTTTACCACAGTCCTTAGATTCGTCCCTCTCTTTGAAGTCTGTATTATTTTAGCCTCACTACCCTTGGCCTCTTTGATCTTTGTATACTTATGCCGTGTTCTTTCTCTTCCACACCTTTGTACTTGGCAGGAAATGTTTCCAATTCTTCACATTCACTCCCTCTCTTCCCTTTCTATGTCCTTCCCCAGTTTATCCCAGGAGGCCAAGGTAAGCTGTCCCGATACCACGAACCAAGGGGCGATGCGGTCCACTTCCTGGACAAACTGCTGTAGAGCCTTCTGTTTAAGGTAGTTAACAGTGGCACTCATGCCCTGGCTGGTGACAGTTAAGGCAAAAACACAGCACCAGGGATACTGCAATCGTGATCGCCACTACTAGAATAACTATCCACGGATCCACTCCTCCCGGCACGAACATATCCCGCTGGCCTTTTTACTTTCATTTTTGCTTGCCTCCTTCCGAGGACCTTAAAGATTGAAGCCTCCTTCCGAGGACCTTA
>NW_021604634.1:7669011-7707273 GCF_004785775.1 Grammomys surdaster | reverse complement strand
TGAAGCCTCCTTCCGAGGACCTTAAAGATTGAAGCCTCCTTCCGAGGACTTTAAAGATTGAAGGGCCCCACTTACCGGCCACTTACCGATCGATCGCCCTGACTGCTACTGGTTCTGGAACTCCGGGAATTCTAAGAAATCCCCGTACGGGCCACCAAATGTGCAGCGCCTACCACCCCGACCAGCAGGGAAGAAAGACTCGCACACCAGTTCCTTCCAGCAGCAGTTTACTCAGGAGTTGCTAGTTACATGAAGCTTGAAGGTGTGCCCCCCCCGAGCCAGCCCAGGAGCGAAGCTTTATACCCTGCGTAGGACTGCCCATGAGCCCATACCACGTCTCGCACTGTGATTGGTCAAGAACCCATGACACAAGATCAGGCCACCAGGAAGTACCGCCCCAGGACCAAACAAGGCTTGTTTACTCCAAGTCTGCAAGGGCAAGCAGGCACCGTCTTTAAGGCGTGGCAGCAGCGTTCCACATCTGTGAACGATGTATCAAAGAGCATTTTCTCTTGAAGTTACAGGGAAGAGAGTGTAAATCTCTTCAATGCTTATGGATGAGGGATACAATGACCCTACATTTAACATAGAATGTGTGTTATATTGTACAATTGCTGATTTTATTTGTAACATATGAGACAAAGAAATGTTATCAATTGAAAGTCCAAGAAAGTAAATATTGGAAACTGTAGTTGATATCAGGTAAAGAGAAAGATTAATGTTAGTGGCACGCAGGCACACATGGATTATGAAGCTCTTCCTCTGACATTGTCATTCAGTAAACATTTCCATAATATTTACCAAGGAGCAGTGAGTTGTAAAAGTAATGGAATTTCCTTAACTGTTGCACCTCAAGTCAGAATCCTTCAAGTTCTTCATCTGTCTCAGGGACAGGAAACTATTGCAAGTGCATCATGAGAGGAACTAGTGGTACCTGTCTATGAGACAACACAGATTAGAGTTCCACCAAGAAGCTAGGGCTTCTGTGGTAAGAACCATTATCAGCCAGTATCCACAGAAATCCTAATTTGGTGATTATGGAACTCTATAGTAAAACTGTCACACCACATGTTTTTATTTTGGTAAGAATACTATGTTTCAAAGGTTTCTACAGCTACCTCTTTAACTCTAGAGACCTCACTTTTAATGATCTGTGTGATTCACTGAGCATTGTGCAGGCCATTTCATTATTGAAGACAACATTCAAGTTACAAAGTACATTTGGTCTATGAATTCAAGCTCTTTAGTTTAAAGATCCCAACTTTGAATATGTACCAGAGTTTCAACTGAACACAGAATTCATGTGGATCCACTCATACACACTGAACTTCACCATGGCATGATGGGTACTTCTGTTCAGATTGTTTACCTCATGAGCAGGAGGAACAGTAATTCATGGGACAATTATGCCAATTTTACACCTGAACTGTGTATCATCTCAATAGATCAGTACTTACTATGCATCTCCAGCCATTTTTCTCATATATTCATAGGGAAGCAAAATTTTCATTAAGTTGCCTTTTAAATTTGCTTTATCTGATTTGAAGCTCATCTTACAATATTTATTATTCACAGAAGAGTGTCTATAGGAATTGTTTGCCTTATTTAAGTCGGTGAATTACTCAGCTAATTAGCTAAGCATTAATATTAACTAAAGTAGAACTAAGAAAGTATGAAAAAATAATGTTTTAATATGAAATTGGCTCCATTTCATGTTTACTTTCTTCATTCTTCATCCAGAGTTAAATTCTAAAATAATTTCTTGAGTCTTCATACTTATAAAATGGTAAAAGTTGTATAAATACTATAATGTAATGTTAAAAGTATTAAAAAAACAGTGCTTAAAGATAATCATAAAATAGTGGCACACAATAATTGGAAATTATGAAATGCTTACTTAAAGTTTGAAAAACCAAAAGAGATCTAGTGGACACTGTGAATGAATGCTTAAACCCTGAAGTGTGTTGAAGCCAATTGAACATTAATCCTTTGATTATTTGATGTTTGACTATGTAAGAGCTGGTACCTTTTCTTAAAACATAAAAATAGTTAGTCTTTTTATTTAATTTTGTTGTAAAACAATTTCCAGGCTTCTATTTCAAGTGCAGGGTAATCCCATTTCTACACTTGTGTACAACAATAAATCTCATTCTGATGATTTATTCACTGACAGTTTGCTTGGGGTAGGACACTCAGGGGATCAATTCACATGCAATGCATTGCCTGTCACAATCTCTTACATTCTTAAAAATTACTCCTGTGGTGCTTATATTGGATTAACAGATGCCCTAAAGTTTTACATGGGTCCTAGAGCAAGAGATGGAATGCACTTCAAGTTCTGACTCAAGGAAATCTGGGAAGAGTTAGTTTAATCAAGAAGTATAGTGATGCAGGAAATATGGGTGGTGTAATATAGCAGAATACCTGTGGAATTTAGAGCTCTGTCTTTTACAGAACTCAGCATTTTTACATTGGATAGATAGCTCTTGGTGTGCTACTGGGTCATGAGTAGAGCCTGAACACCAACAATGAGATATGTGCAAAGTCTATTTGATTACAATATTCTGGTATGAGCTAAATATTATCAGACATATTATTGATAAGATTAGATTGTTTTTGAACAATGTTTAAGGCAAAAGGGCCACATATCTTTATCTAGTTTGAGTAGTTCTAGAAATCAATAAGTCACTCAAACAAGTGACAGAAATCCATGTTCACCACTTTTTTGTTCTAGTCATACCTTGGTCCTGCTGAAGGTCTCTGTGACCCACTGGATGGTCTTATATGCAAATAGAACAGCTCCCTTTTTCCATTGCTAAGATAAGGCTAGACTGTCTATGGTAAGTGAAGATCCTCTGTGAGCAGATATTTATCTTCCATTCCACATCCAGGGAATATCAACCTCAGTTAATAAACTTCAACAAAACTTTCCTGGAGAGTTGGTTTGAGGTTACTAGAATAAACCTGAAAGATTTTTCACATGAAGGGAGTGATGTTGTTTTTGCTGTACCACTTTTCTTCAGTCTTAGATTTAAAAGCAATGATGGCCTTTGTTGCTTGAACTGTATATTGTACAAATGCAATGTACTATTGCAACATCCAAAGTAGCTTTAGCTGGCAGAGGGATGTATAGGAACATGGACTGCTTTTCCTGTTTGTCTACAAATCTAATGATTTTGTACAAACAAAATTGTTAAGTACAGAAAAAGAAAATGATATAAATGGCTAAATGACAATAATACAATGTATTATTTTAAAAAGTAAATGATCTATGACTAAGGTAATAAGAAGACTTTTTGATAACTGTTCTTTTTCCTTTTACTACTTTCATTTGTTTAATGTAGCATTGTTTATTCAAAATACCATGATCTAAGTTTGTAAATTTTTTCATTTAGTTACAAAACATTTTACTTTCTTTAAAAAAGATATTACTGCAAGTCTATGTGTAATGTGTGTGTGTGTGTGTGTGTGTGTGTGTGTGTGTGTGTATGTAAGTGCACACTTACTATAGTACCTGATGTAGGCATCAGAAGACAACTTGTATTATCTGTTTCACTCCTTTCCACCATGTGGGCTTCAAAGACTGAATACCTTCCCTTCGAATCTGGTATATAGATGCCATCTCTACTCAAACTTTCTATTTCTAATTTCCTTCTCTCCAACTATCACTTTCACTGGAAGGTGGCATGGGTGGTTTTAGATGACCATTGATTTTTCTGGAGGTGACAGGGTTTTCAGGCAGTAGTTTATTCTCCCCAGTGGTCTGGGTTTTATTAAGTTCTGTCAACCTACACAGGGAGCATTTCATCTGCCAATGCTCTAAGCAACCTCCAAATATCAAGATTTGTTATGAGTGAAGTAGTCTAAGAATAGCCTCAGTAATAGAATGTGGACATTCTGAAAGGCATATTCTAGAGGCCTCAATTTAGGAAAACTAACTTCAGGATTTTTAAGAAAGCATGGAATGTAATGGGGAATTTAAAAATATATAGTATCTTTACGTATCTTTGTGCATTCTCACATTTTCCTGCTGCTAGGATCTTGATAAAATAGTTTCTGCTAAGAAACTGCAGGGGAAATATATTGAAGTACAACTGTATGTCCAATACCACAAAGAAGGAACAGACACACCATGAATGTAAATTTTCTTCAGTCTTTAAGGACAATATCAGATTCAATCTTTAAAGATTTGCTTTTATCCTGTCATGTCTTGATCTCCTCAAATTTTTCAACCTAATTTACATTTTCATATAGTTTCAATTTCTTAAGAATAAATGATCTGTTACTTCAAATAATAAAGGCAGTGGGGACATCTCTCCTGATATTACTTTTACACATGCATAATTGTGGCCAGGCCTTCCAACGAACAGTTTTTTGGGGATTTAATTTCACAGATTTGTAATATTATGAGGCTAAAATTATGCCTTTGACTATTATTATGAGTGATGCCTATTCTGTCTCTGGGACTGCGATTGATAATGAGTGTTTCCCATAAAATTAATGGCGCACTCTGTAGTTTTATAACAATATGTAATTGGAAGCACTAGCATCTGTATTGACAGTTTGAGTTTTATATGCTTACAAACTGTGTGCTCCTGGACAAATCTAGACATACAAGTAGGGTTGGATTCTATGTCGGTTGTGAAAAATAATATCTAATATGTGTGACTTTTCTTGGTAAAAAATTATCTCTCAAAACTAATGCTGGAGGAACAATAAGAAGTCATGGTAAAATTCTGGTATGAGTAAATAACCATAAACGTGTGAGAGCTGTCTGGAGAGATTAAAGATTTTCCTGGAACTGGAATGTGAAGAAGGCAAACTAATCTGACAACACTAGTGGCCATTTGCTGCTGTATTATTTACTGTAAGGCCAAGGTCATTTTTTGTTATTAACACATATACACATGCACACACACAGACACACACACCATAACTTGCTTTGGAGTTTGACAATTTGGGACACACAAACATACACATACACACACATACATATATATGTACACACATACACAGACACACACACACAGAGACACACATATGCACCTGTAACTTACTTTGCAGCTTGACAATTTGGGACAAACTTATACACACATACATACACATACATACATATATACATACATACATACATACATACATACATACATACATACATACATTCATACACCTGCAACATTTTTGCAGTTTGAACAGTTTGGAAGACATATACACATATATACACACATATACACATACACACACACAGAGATACACAGACAAACACATGTACAAACACATGCATACACATATATACACACACAGAGATACACAGACACAAGGCAGACAGGCAGGCAGATACACACACACACACACACACACACACACACACACTCTGTTTCTATTTTTCTATTACAGGTACTGGGCTATTCTTGAACTTCAGCCACAAAGAATTATAAATTTTATTTCCTTCTTTCCCAGTTCTTTTACTCATTGTGTATATGAGATTTATTCATATTGTCTGATGTGATAAAGTTTATTCTTTTTATTGCTGGATCATGCTACATCACTAAAATACATCTCAGGATTTTTCTTTATTTTCTTGATGGACATTTGACTTGTGTCACAATTGGAGATACTATGAATAATTACCAATAAAGGCTATTTTGACATATTTTCTGAATAGAGGCTTTCTTGATAAGGAAGAATATTTTGGTAAGAGTATAGGTAAGAGTGTATTAAATTTTACAAAAATATTTCAGAGAGATTTTCAATATAATTATACCATTGTAAATCCTTATCACAGTGAGAAAGCCTGGTGGTTTCACAGTTGTCCCATAATTTGATGTTAACAGTCTTAAAATTCATATAATACAGAGAATGTACAATGTGTTTTATGTCCTTTTTTTTCTGTTTGTGTGTATTGTGCTGGGTATTGAATTCAAGGCCTTGTTTACACTAGGCAAGAGTTCTACCATGGAGTAACTGAGCTAATCACACTGTCCCCAGACATGAATGTGTGTTTTCATAATTTTCTATTTTTTGGTGATTAAAGCTTTTAAGTAGTATTAAATGCATTTATGAGTGACAGATATAAATTTATCAACAGTAATATTTTTTCTAAGCAATAATTATTTTATTGTGGCTTGAGAGAAATTCCAAATGGTAAAAAGTACTGTTTTCTCTTCCAGAGGATCCAGATTCAATCCCAGCACCTGCAACCCAACCATCTGCAACCCCATCCCCGGGAGATATGACACCCTCACCTTGATTCTACAGGTACCAGGAATGCATGTGGTGCACAGTTACACAAAAGGCAAAACACCCAGATACACAAAATAAAAGTAAAATTAAAAAATATTATAATCACTAAAAATTAATTTGTTTTCTGCCTTTGACTGGAGACACCCATATGTTTTCAGCATGGAGCCCAAAGCCTCATGCTTTGCCTTTCCTTTTAGCCATAATGTTGGCAATAAAAAAAACATTATTAGTTTGCTTAAATTTAGTTTATTCATTAATTTAATGGTGTTTTCTATCTTGATCCTAGAAATAAATTATTATTCCAAAATTAATCTCTTATATTATCTTCTAGATAATGTGGAGTTTTGTTTGTTATGCTTAAGCATACAATTCATCTCAAATTAGTTCTTGTTTGATGTGAAATAATATGAGTTTTTCATTCTTTTTCTACTTGGCACCTAGTAGAAAAATCTTTCACCATTCACTCAGAAACATCTTTCTTCTATTCAATTATGTCGAAGATTATTTTTAAAAATAAATAAACAAGCTGTGTGTTGATCTGCCTTTGTGATATTATTCTCTTTATTGATTGATTTGCCAAACCATATTTTAATTTGTGACAGTCATAATCCAAGCTCTATAGATGTTTTAATACCATATAATGATGCAAGGCCTTAAACTTCTTTTTCAAGTTAATCTTGCACTTATATTTCTTTGCAATTTAAAATTAATTAAACTTTTCAAAAACACAAAAGACTTTAATTTCCTTAGCACCCTTTTAAGAAGAGTTAACATCTTAATTATTAGTAATTGATAGTATATTCCTGCTTCTTTAATTTCTTAAAGTGATGGTCTCTGGTTTTTGTACTGGCTGGCTTCATGTGCAAGTTAGACTCATCAGAAAGAAAGGACCCTTAAGTTGAGAAAATGCCTCAATCAGAGAGCTGTAAGGCATTTTCTCAGCTAGTGTCCAATGGGGAACCGCCCAGTTCACTGAGGAAGAGTCTATTGTGGGTGGCTGGTAGTCCTGGGTTCTGTAAGAAAGAAGACTGAGTTAGCTATATTGAGGCAAGTCTGTAAGCAACACTCTTCCATGATGTCTGCATCAGCTTTTGCCTCCTGGTTCCAGCTCTGCTTGGGTTCTTGATCTGAGTTCTTCCAATGATGGACTTGAAGTATAAGTTGAATAAGCTCTTCCTTCTCCAACTTGCTTTATGCTCATGGTGCTTATGTGCCAGCAATAGAAACTGTAACTAAGACAGTTTTCCTGGAATCTTTGTAAATTTTTATTGAACTGATTACTAAGTATATCGCTAGTTTTATATTCTTTTAAGGGGTTTAAATGTGTGCTCTCTCCTGTATTACTTTTCTAATTGTGACAAAATATCTGAGAGAAGCAACTAAGGAAAGAAGAGTTTGTTCTAACCCATAATTCAGAAGATGCAATGCCTCATGCTGGAGAATGAATGGAACAATAGTGTAAGGTGTCTTGTAACAACATTTTCACATTCCGGAAGTAAACAGGTAAAGACTGGTCCTCAACTCACTTCTTCCTTTCTTGTCCAGTGCGGAGGTCCATTCAGTTTAAGGCAGATTTTCCTAATTCATTAAACCTTCCTGGAAACTCCCTCTTACATACATCTTCTAGGTAAGTGTAGGAGGAGCTAAGATGGGAGGAGTTAGGAGAAGAAGAGGAAAAGGAAGAGGAGGAGCTAGAGAGAGCAGAGATGTATGAGGATGGAGAACCACACAGGTAAGGAGAGTAGTTGTGGGGAACAACTTATAATTGGATTAGCTAATTGGGATACAACTCTCTTTGTATGGGCATCATGTTATTAATCATTACCAAACATATAAAGCCTTTGATTAATCTACAAGAGTTAGAGTCTCATTCTCTTACTGGGTCCGCATGGATGGTGGAATGATCTGGGCAATATCCTGCCTTGGAGAGACAGTGTGAAAGATTGGCAGAGCCATCTCTCACGCTGGCATCTTGTGGGTGGCAGGGCTGGTGTTTCTGGCAGGCCGGTTCTAGCTGCTGCAGCACGTGGCCGCTGGCTGAGAAACATGGTGGCTGAGCTAGGCAGAGCCACCGCAGCTTAAATAGTCAGCTTGAGCCAGAGGGCTATTTTAAATAATTACTACAACAGTTAAGTCTACATAATATCTAGTTGAAAACAAAACTAGCCATCACATCCCCCAAGTGTCATAGGTTAGAGGTTTGATCATCTATGAGGTCACAATTTTTAAGACTTGAGATTATTGTGAAGGGATTTGGAAGCCAGAATTCACATGTGGAGGTTAGTGGACAATGCTTGGTAATTAGTTCTTGATGGTCAAATTCAAATTGTTAGAGCTTGGCAACGGTGAGGTTACCCTCTGGTCATTTGATTGGCCCTTAAGTTTTTATTTGTGTTTAAGCCACAAACAGCCAGATTCAAAGATTACAGAAAAGGTCTTTTGATGAGATTTAAAAAAATGAAAAGGAGAAAACTAAACAAAATACAATATTTTGAGAATTGAAAATGTGCTGAGAAAAATATTGAAATGGATAAATTTTAGAAACACACAAATCAATATAATTCATACACTGATCACAGAAATAAAAGCTCTAGAAAAAGAAAAATCCTAAACAACTCTAGAGGGTCATTCACTCTCTAGCAATCAACAAGCTCTTCTAAACAATACATTACTTCCACATTGTTTTCTGCAGTCAGTACAGTTCTAATATAAAGTTTTGTTAAAGAAAACCAAAATGTAGAAAGAACTTAAGTTGAGTCAACTGAAGACTACATCAGCTATTACTATAACAGATCATGCTCAATCAGAAGATATTATTACAAACCTGCCAGGCCTACAGAGCAATGTATATAAATGAAGCATAAGCCTTATCATTTATATTTTGGGTTTGTTTATTACTTGGTCATACTCTTGCCAAGACTATGCAAATCATGTATTTGTTCAAATAAGTCTCTTAAATAAATCTTATTCCAGTAATTTCAATTCTACTGATAACAATAATATCTCATAATCATAGGAAGATTTATTTCAGAATAAAAATGTGGTTCAACATGAGAAACCTAATGATATCACTCATTATAAGAACAAATTAAAGGAGAAAGCATAATTATCTTATCCAGGGCACAAATAAAGACTTTCTAGGTCAAGTACTAGGTGAAGGGGCTGGGGAAACTAGTCACTCAGTAGACTGCCTACTGTGAAAACATGAATATCTGAGTTCAATTCCATAGTTTCCATGTATAAAGCAGACCGATGGTATACAATGGGCATCCAGAAAAAGAGCTCTAATTGAGTGAGAGATATTTCCTCAAAAAACAAGGTAAGGTGGAGGAAGAGATGTTTCCCTAGTTATGAACATTGGTTGCACTTCCCTAGGACTCAGTTCAATTCCAAGAACTCACATGGCAGCTAACAATGTTATATAACTCCATTCCTAAGAACGCTGAAGCCTTCTTCTGGGCCCTGTGGTTACAAAGCATGCACGTGGTGTATAGGCATATAGGCAGAATACAGATGCACAAAATAAAATATAAAATAAAGTAAATAAACACAAAAACTTTTAAAAGAAGAGTCATACAATTGAGAAAAAATAGGAGACATCAACATCTAGCCTCCACATTAATACACAAGAGCACATGTCCACACGAACATACACATACATTTCAAACAGAGTACACAAAAGGCCTAAATGAAGATGGATTGTCAGTGTTATATTTCAACAGTATATTAAAGGTCTTGTCAATGACATATGAAAAAAAAACTATTAAATAAGAAGAACAAGAATCAGTAGAACAAGAATCAAAACAGAAAGGCTATCCATTTTGGAAAACATCATCCTGAAAAAGATAATAAAAGAGTGATTAAAAAAGCATAAAATTATTTATAAGCATGGCATTTGTCTTATTTAGGTTCTACTGCTGTGATAAAATACTATAGTAAAGAAAATCTTTATTTTATCTTACGTGTCCTGATCACAGTCTGTCATGAAAGGAATAAGGGCAGACAATCAAAGCAAAATCCTGGTGTCAGAGACTGAGGCTGAGGCCAAGAGGGAAAGCTACCTACTAGATGACTCCTCAACCTGCTATCTATAGAAACCAGGAGCAGCTGCCCAGGAGTGAAACCACTCACAACCAGCTGGACTCTGTCACAGCAAGCATTAATAAAGAAAAGGCCCTAGAGTCTTGCCTACTGGCCACTCTGATAGAAGAATTTTCCAAACTGATGTTTCTTCCTCCCAAATGATTCTATCTTACGCCGTTGACAAAAAAACTATCCATCACAGCATTATAAATAAATTTAAATTACTTGACTCATAGTAACTAGAAACTGAACTAAAGTCATGAATGCAATGTATAGAGAAACCCCAAGAGAAAATTTCAAGTGATTTTTAAATAATTTATTTGAAAACAAGTGTCCAAAATCAGTCAAATAAATTAATACTAAAAATATAGAACAGCAGTAACAAACAAGTACTATTTTCTTTGTGGAAAACCTATCACTCTATAAAGGTTTGAAATAGTCTGTATTTTCCAGATATTATATAAATAATGCAATAAAGCCAAAAATGGAAACTCATATGTATCTATTCATCAATACTGTTTGTCTATTAGCTATGTAAAATTAAAAAATGTGATATAATATCTTAAAGTAATAGGTCAAATGTAGATTTATTGGTGCAAAGGATAATAAATGATTCATAATAAGTTATAGGTACAAATATGATATTTCATGGTGTGAAAGTAGCAAAACAAACATGAGGACATAACTTCATGAGCTAACACTTAGTATCATGTTGACATGTCAGACTTCAAGTTCATACACTACTTCAAACTTAGTAATCCCAAGTGAGTAGACAATCCAGAGCACAGATGGGGCAGCTCCTGGTGGCATACTAGGTAATTTCTTAGCCATTCTCATAGCACCGAAGGAAGTTGAAGGTGATAGGTGAACTCTGCAGGTGTGAGTTCATGGGTTTCCACAAACAGTGAGTAATGTTCATATCCTTCTGTCTACAGACAACCAAAGCTTCTGTGCCTTTGTCCAACGTTAGGACTTCTGAAATCATACTTCCTGTCTTTATAAATAATTCTGAGCTAATATCCTACAAAGCATCTTAAAACAGTATAAAGTTTGTACTTTCAGGAAATGCTATTAGTCAATTTACAGAGATGTTTACCATGCAAAGAAGTTAGATATGATCACTTCTCTTTTCTGAGGAGTCTTCATCCTAAGAACCATGTGGCTAGGTCTTAGATAACTTCTGTGGAAAGTTATAGAAGTTACATAACTTTTTAACTCGAAAGGCAAAACCCTGCACCTCATTGGCTAATCAGTATAGGCCATCTGTGAACAGTTTTTGTTTTAAAAATAAGTCAGAGAATGATTAAAGAAGACAGCCAGTACCAACACCCAGTCTCCACATGCATAAGCACACATATATATGTGTGTGCACCTACACACATATGCACAAATACAAGAACACAGATATGTATGCACAGCTATAAAAGTATGCATCACACGCAGATGGTGTTATTAAAGATATGCTTAACAAGTTATGGTTAAATTGCTGATAATGTTGAAATGTTTAATTAAACAAACACAAATGGAAAACATGATAGATCACTTTGTATTTGTTAGATTAGAAAACAAAAGAGATTTACTCAGTGCCAGTACTATACTCCTGAGAGGTTGGATCATGTATTATGGGTGTATTCATTGGTACCACCATCCCATACTGGAAAATGTTATTTGGATACTTAAAATACTTAAATATTCAGTATGCACTAAATCCACATGACACACATATTCTACTCTTGGTAAATGTTCCCACTCACCTCATTTACAATACAATATGTTGTAGTGATATTGAAAGGGACATAATGCCTGTGTCAAGTCAGGGCTTAAAATGACTAGACTGTATGAATTATGTTGTTGATGAGAACACAACAGTTAAAATTTAAGATTAACAGAAGATATGAAAAACCTAGTACTTACTGATAAGGGAGAAACACAACATATTCTAAATTGAAAAGTACTAATATCCATGGTGTTACTTAAGAGTACTTTATTGCTTTATTTTTAACTGCCCTGATTCTACTATGTGGTTTTCTTTCTGAGAGCCTCAGCCTCTCTCCTGTGCACCAGCTTCTTTTTATTCAGAAAACGTTTCTTACTCATCTCTTGAAACTGTTTGCTGGTAATACATTTTCTTAAGTTTTCCCCCTTGAATAGAACAATGCGTTTTATTGCCCTCATTCCTAAAGCTATCTCCCCATGAGCATAGATACAGGAATTAAACATTTGAAAATTGCTCTGTTAGCTCCAGATGAAAAATTTGCCATCTCTCAGTTTGATCTTCTGTAAATATTTTTGTCATTTCCTTCTATTTTTTAAAGTTGTCTTTCTCTTCAGAGAGAAAAATGAATCTGAGATTTTTTTTTAGTATATAAATCACTTGCTGCACAAGTGTGGGGGTCTAAACTTGGATACCATTAGGCCCATGGAAAGACAGACCTACCTGGTAGTGTTCAATCTGGAATTACAGAATGCATAAAGTATGCTAAGAAGCAGAGACAAGAAATATCCAGGAATTTATGGAGCATGTGGCTTGAGATATGTAGAGGCAATGATAACTGTTTCAAGCAAAGTGGAAGAGAGAGACTAGGATCCAAGTTTTCCCCTGGATGTCCATATGTGAGCTATGGCAAGCATGTGTCTCTGATCTCACACACACAACTGTTCATGTACACATATTTAAAAGAAAAATTAGCAATAACTTGTATCTAAGTAGCTCTACTTCTATATCCTCAAAATCCAATTAATTTACCTAATTAATTTATTCTTTCCGTTAGGATGGATTTTTTTTTATATGTGTAGCATGTGTCTTTTAATAAATAACATGACTTAATGATTCCTTTTTGATGCTCTAATGTGACTTATGTAATTGTAATATAGTTACATCATTTCCTTTTCCCCCTTCACATTCGTTGTGTATCCCTTCTTGCTCTCTTTCAATTTCATGATTTTTTTCATTAATTGTTGTTACATGCATGTATGTATATTTATATACATACATTCCTAAATACACAAATGTTTTCAAAACTAGATTTCATATTGCCAAAAGGTAACAACAAAGGTTCCAATGTAGGTAAATAAAAAAAGTTAATCTTGGATTTCAATAATGATACTTAACTTAAAAAATTGTCTCTTGGTAAAATGTATTATAAAGAAGAAAATACCTGATGTTTTTTTCTATTTTTACCTTTTTTTTCCATTTTCCCCTTTATTAGATATTTTTCTTATTTACATTTCAAATGTTATCTCTTTTACAGGTCTCCCCTCCATAAACCTCTATTCCATCCCCCCTTCTCTTGCCTCTATGAGGGTGCTCCTCTACCATCTACCCACTCTCACCTTCCACCCCTAGCATTCCCCTATACTGAGACATCTAACTCCCTCAGGCCAAGGGCAGCTCCTCCCCATGACGTCCAACAAGGCCATCCTCTGTCACATACGCAGCTGGAGCCATGGGTCATTCTATGTGTACTATTTGGTTGGTGGTCCAGTCCCTGGAAGCCCTGGTGGGTCTGGCCAGGTGACACAGTTGGTCCTCCCATGGGGGTACAAACACCCTCAGCTCCTTAAGTCCCTTCTCTAACTTATCCATAGGGGACCTTGCTCTCAGTTCAATGATTGGTTGCAACATCCTCTTTTGTATTTGTCAGGCATTGGGAGAGCCACTCAAAAAAACAGTCATATCAGTCTCCTGTCAGTAAGTACTTCCCAGAATACACAATAGCATCCAGGGTGGCGACTGTATATGGGATGGATTCCCCAGGTGGGGCAGACTCTAGATAGACTTTCCTTCAATCTCGACTCCACACTTTGTCTCCATATTTGCTCCCTAGAGTATTTTGTTAACTCTTCTAAGAAGGACCAAAACACTCATACTTTGGTCTTCTTCTTGAGCTTTATATGGTCTGTGAATTGCATCTTGGGTATTCCAAAGTTTTGGGCTAATATCCACTTATTAGTGAGTGCATACCATGTGTGCTCTTTTGTGACTGAATTACCTCACTCAGGATGATATTTTCAAGTTCCAACTATTTGCCTGCAAATTTCATGAAATTGTTGCTTTTAATAGCTGAATAGTATTCCATTATGTAAATGTACCATATTTTTTCTAGCCATTCCTCTGTTGAGGGATATCTCTGTTGTTTTCAGCTTCTGGCTATTATAAATAAGGCTGCTATGACATTTCCCTGATGACTAAGGATGTTAAACATTTATTTAGGTGCTTCTCAGCCATTAGAATTTCCTCAGTTGAGAATTCTCCATTTAGTGCTGTTCCCCATTTTTATAGGGTTATTTGCTTCTCTAGAGTCTGACTTCTTGAGTTCTTTGTATATATTGGATATTAGCCCTCTATCAGATGTAGGATTGGTAAATATCTTTTCCCAGTCTGTTGGTTGCCTTTTTGTCCTATTGACAGTGTCCTTTGCCTTACATAAGCTTTGGAATTTTATGAGGTCCCATTTGTCTATTGTTGATCTCAGCATTAAATCATTGGTGTTCTGTTCAGGAAAATTTCCCCTGTGCCCATGTGTTCAAGGCTTTTCCTCACTTTCTTCTATTAGTTTCAGTGTGTCTGCTTTTGTGTGAAGGTCCTTTATCCACTTGGACTTGAGCTTTGTACAGGGCGATAAGAATGGATCAATTTGAATTAAACATACTGACCTCCAGTTGAACAAGCACAATTTGTTGAAAATGCTGTTTTTTTTCCATTGGATGCTTTAGCTCCTTTGTCAAAGATCAAGTGATCATAGGTGTGTGGGTTCATTTCTATGTCTTCAATTCTAATACATTGATTTACCTGCCTGTCACTGTACTAATACCATGCAGTTTTTATCACTATTGCTCTATACAGATTGAGGTCAGGGATGGTGATTCCTCCAGAAGTTCATTTGTTGTTGAGAATAGTATTCGCTATTTTTTCTGTTTTTTTTTTTTTTAATTTCAAATGAATTTGCAAATTGCTCTTTCTAAGTCTATGAAGAACTGAGTTGGAATTTTGATGGGAATTACATTGAATCTACAGATTGGTTTTCGCAAGATGGCCAGTTTTACTATATAAATCCTGCCCATCCATGAGCATGGGAGATCTTTCCATCTTCTGAGATCTTCTTTGATTTCTTTCTTCAGAGACTTGAAATTCTTGTCCTAAAGATCTTTCGCTTGTTTAGAGTCACACCAAGATATTTTATATTGGTTGTGACTATTGTGAAGGGTGTCGTTTCCCTACTTTCTTTCTCAGCCAGTTTAACCTTTGAGTATAGGAAGGCTACTGATTTGTTTGAGTTGATTTTATATCTAGCCACTTTGCTGAAGTTGTTTATCAGATTTAGGAGTTCTCTGGTGGAATTTTTGGGGTCACTTAAATATACTATGATATCATCTGCAAATAGTGATATTTTGACTTCTTCCTTTCAAATTTGTATCCCTTTGACCTCCTTTTGATGTCTTAATTGCTCTAGCTAGAACTTCAAGTACTACATTGAATAGATAGAATGAGAATGGGCAGCCTTGTCTAGTCCCTGATTTTAATGGGATTGCTTCAAGTTTTTCTCCATTTAGCTTGATGTTGGCTACTGGTTTACTTCATATTGCTTTTACTATGTTTAGGTATGGACCTTGAATTCCTGATCTTTCCAAGACTTTTAACATGAAGGGATGTTGAATTTTGTCAATTGCTTTTTCAGCATCTAATGAGATGATTATGTGTCTTTTTTACTTTGTGTTATTTATGTAGTGGATTACGTGGATGGATTTCTATATATCTATTTGAATGGTGAATGATCTATTTGATGTGTTCTTGGATTCGGTTTGTGAGAATTTTATTGAGTGTTTTTGCATTGATATTCATAAGGGAAATTGATCTGAAGTTCTCTTTTTTGTTGGGTCTTTGTGTGGTTTTTGTATCAGCATAATTTTTGCTTCATAGAACAAACTGGGTAGTGTTTTTTTTCTACTTTGTGAAATAGTTTGAAGAGTACTTGTATTACATCTTCTTCACAGGTCTGATAGAATTCTGCTGTACAAACTCATCTGGTCCTCACCTTTTTTTTTAGCGGGGAGGTGGGGAGACTTTTAATAACTGCTTCTATTTCTTTAAGAGTTATGGGTCTGTTTAGTTAACTTATCTGATCCTGATTTAACATTGGTACCTGATATCTGTCTTACAAATTGTCCATTTCATCCAGATTTTCCAGTTTTGTTGAGTAGACTTTTGTAGTAGGATCTGATGATTTTTGAATTTCCTCAGTTTCTGTTGTTATAGCTCCCTTTTCGTTTCTGATTTTGTTAATTTGAACACTGTCTCTGTGCCTTCTTGTTAGTCTGGCTAAGAGTTTATATACCTTGTCGATATTCTCAAAGAACCAGCTACTGGTTTTATTGATTCTTTGTATAGGTCTTTTCCTGGTAATTTTTTATTGTTGCTGTTTTTATTTCTTTCCAAATTTGATTATCTTTTCTAGTTCAATGTTTCTTCATTTTGTGCTCCACAATTTTATTCCTTGGAAGGAACTCAAGGTCATGGCATAATAGGTAGAAGTATCATGCCAAGTTTTACTCTTATTAATGGTTATTTCTTCTTGTCTTTAAGATAAAAAAAAATGGTTTAGAATATCTCTTCCATTACTCAAAATAGTGTAACACTATTTTTTTGCCAAAAAAATACATGATGCTGAAAACATATCAGAATGTAGATGCTTTAAAGCTTGAGGTCACAAAGTTACCCAGCTAGTGATGAATATTTCCTAATTCTGCAATATGTAGAACTTATGCTATGTGTAATGAGGCATTTGTTTACCTGACATTTGAAGACTCTTAATGGGGACTCCATTCACAATAGTTTAGAAAATGTAGTTCTTGGCCTTCCAGTTCTTGCCATCATAGGAATAAGAGAAATGATATCATTGAATGAGATTAAATCCTGGCAGAAGAAAAGAATAAAGGTAATTCTTGGTTATTACTTTGGAAATTATGATTTCAATTTCTGAATCAAAAAGTATATTCATGTTAAATGTAAAATGTTTAGTTTTTCATTAAACTTCTATGTACTCCTCAAATACTAAGTAGAACCATGTAAAACTTGGTAACTCAAGGCATTGATAATTTAGATTTAAAAATCAAACACCTGATATCTTTTTATATGTTAACTCTTTTGTACATTTCTGAGGAATGTATCAGCTTGAAATTTCAATTAAATAGAATACCTACCAATTCTCAATATCTTCAGTGGTCATCATTCAGAATTGAAAAAAGGTTAAAATGGCTTTCTAACCTATATATACATATAAATTACACACATATCATATACACCATTTACATATAAATATATGTATGCATGCATAATATATATCATGTATATTCCATGTTTAAGCAGCATTTTGTCTTTTTCCTATCAGAATTGTGAAATAAAAGTAAGTCCTCTATTCATGGATTAAATAGTAAATGCATTTTATTGTTGTTCTGGATTGCTTTCTTTTTAAAACATACTTTATTATAAAAATTATCTTTCAAATATGTAAAAACATATTCACACCAAAATTAACCAAACCCAGAGACAACCCTTAGTACAAATTAGAAATAGACTATTCTAATATGTTTGTGTTGGTGTGATAAATACCATGACCAAAAGAAACTTGGAAAAAATGATTTATTTTATATTACACTTTTAACTCACAATATGGAGGAATGCTATGGCAGAAACTAAAAGCAAACACATGGAAATCTGGAGTTGAGCAGAGACCTTCAAGAAATGCTGCTTATTGGCTTGCCTCCTCTGCCTCATGTTAAGATGGCTTTTTCCTACTAATTTGGGACCACTAGCCCAGGGGTGCCATCGCCAACAATAAACTAAGCATTTCCACATCGATCAGCAATCAAGAAAACATTCCAAAGATATGTCCACAGGTCAACCTGAGCTGGGCAATATTTATATAGAGGTTCTTTATTTCAGGAAATGTCAAATTGACAACCAAGTTTAGCCACCACAAGTTTACCTCTTGTCAACTGCATATTCAAACACACCACCCTTAACCCACAACCTTTTCTTGTCTCCAAGACATCCTGTTAATAACACATTATAATATAGTGTCCAAATTTTAAAATTCCATTTGTTGAAATATTCATTACCTTAAAAATTCAAGGTCTCCTTAAAAACCCAGTCTTAATTGTTGACATCTATAACATAAAACAAAAGTTGTACATTTTATGGTTCCAAGAGCAAAAAGCCAGGATGCTATTGAAGCAAAACCCAAACCCAACAGTTTTTATTTGACTCCATCCTGGACTTAGTTATTTGCTAGCCCTCACATTTTAAAATGATGATCGAAGAATAAGAGACAATTTATTGTTTTACTTAAATATAATTTTTATTAAATGCATTACTCGAAAATTTCAAATGATTTCTAATTATTATCTCCAGCCTCTTCAGTGTTCTTCCCATCCTTTCTAATAACGTCTCTTTCCTACAAGTTCTGTTCTCGAATCTATGTTTTTCTGTTTTACTTTATAACCCATTAATTTTAAACAGTACTGTCATTTGACAAGAGGTTTGGAATTGTCCAGTGTAGGCTCATTGGAATCACCCATGTGTATTCAATGACTGTCTGTCCTTCAGAATCTCCCAGTAGCTAACAGAGGCAATCCATTTATCTGAGCAGAACAGTCAGTGAGTACTGGCTGTACACAACTATGTGTTCTGAGCATGCCCAGGACTGAGAAGGCTGGGAAATCTGCTAGAATATGTTGTGTGACACATTAGAATCCTAATCACTCTGTTTGCTTACCCAGACTAGCAGACATCATTCACAGGCTGTTTCAACATTCTGAAGCATGTTTCCAATGCATGCAAAACTTTATTTGCTCAAAATGAGGCACCACAAACAAAATCTACCACCAATAAAGACAGGATAGTTGAAACTGGCCTTCCTTTGAGGCATTATTTCATACAAAGTAGATTTTAAGTTTTCTCATATACAAAAAAAATCATGCCTCTTAAGAAAATTTCTCAGATTTCAATCATTCAAAAAATTAAGCCATCTTAAAATCAATTATTCTTAAAGAATGTTTTAAAATGAAAGCATAAATTTTATCAGTTTGAATACTACATTTAGCATGATATAATTTCTCATTTGTTTGTTTATTTTTATTTAGAATAAATTAGTATCAGGGTACTACATGATCTTTTTTATTTCCAAAAGCCAGCAGAAATGAACAGATTCATAATTGGTATTTCCTGACATGGAAAGAAAGGTCTGTTAAATTTTCCAAGGTTCTAAACATAAAAGATGACTAAGAAATAGCAGTTGTGATTAGTTTTCACTAAAAAATGTTACTTATGTTTAGATAGTTTCCCAGTATTTTAAGTAGTCAAATTTTACTCTACTTCCAGGTCCTAGTTGAATGTAAACCATATGTCAGCAAATCTTAAATTTTAGTATTACTTCTACCTTTAAAAGAAGTGTTTTTCTCATTTTAAATGATTCAATTTTCTCCAAAATGACAAATTGATATTGTTTACACTTTTACTTGTTTACATTTAATGTTCTAAATGAAGTTAAGAGGCTATATATTTGACAGAAAGAAAATCACTGCAGGCAAAACAGTAGTAACTTTGTAGCAGCTTTGAAGGCAGGCCTGGACTCATTTAGCATTTGTTTATGTCTGTGAGTCTCATCCTGATTTACCTTTTTCTACGATTATCCTTCCTCTAAGACACAAAGAATAAACAGGAATACAATTCTTCAGTGCCCAAGACTATGGATTTTTAACTTGTTGTAATTCTAATATCCTAATTATTTTCCTTAAGGTGAAGAAAAAGCCAAAATTTGGCTAAGCAATTAATGATACTAGCAGCAATTTTAGATTAATACATTGTAGTTGCTCTATATTTTCAATTCTATTAAATTGACTGCAAAAACTTATGAATGCTTTACCATATTCATTATGTAGTGTTGCTAAATAATTCATGGTGAGTTAAGAAACATTATATTTTCTAGCAAGTACATATCTATTCTCCTCATGGGAGTAGTTAAAAATGTAGTTGGGGGCTGTTCATCTCTTCATACAACAGCCTTGCATTCTTCATAAAGGACCACAAGTTTGAACTAACATCTTTCCAGTGAGTTATACAGAAGACTATCCATCTGCCTGCCCAGAACACTCTCAAGTACTGTCCCCTCCCTAAGAGTAATAGTTGTTCTACTTTTGTACTCTTAAAGAGTCCTCTTCAAACAATACCTTTGGTCACTCTGTCTAGGTGACCATCCACTGGACTGCCTTTACACTTCTCAGTTCTAAGTTCACCCTGTTCAACTCTTACCAGTTTTCCAGAATCACTATCTCTTTTCTAGCACACGTTAGAACCAGACCCACTGCAGGGTTTTCCATAAAAACTTAGTGCAGTATGTTCTTTCTGTATTTGAATAGTATATTCCCTATTTTCTTTAGGTCTTTACTCAGATTTTCTTTGTTCCTTGGATTGTACTTATTTTCAAGTTTTTTTTCTTTTTCATTTTTAAGAAAGTTTGATAGAAGAAATGTTAACTAGGTATAGAACATTAGTTGGGCTGCTTGTGTCACCTAATAAATTCAAAAGCTACAACCAAAAAGTTTCACCAACATGGTGGTTAAACCTGAACTAAACAATAATAATATCAATGGATATGACAGAGTCAACTAGTGAAAGACTACCAGTCCCTAACACTACACAAAGAATTAAGTAATGAAGGAATGCTGAAACTAGAATTGTCTAAATTGTCTTCTTTGGGGAAGAGCACACCAACACCAAATGCCCAGCACTGAAAACATATATACAAATGACATTTCATAAAGTGAGAATGTATATAGATAGATAGGTAGATTGATCGATCGATAGATAGATAGATAGATGATAGGTAGATAGATAGGTAGATAGATATAGATGATATAGATATAGATGGTATAGGTATAGATATAGATAGATAGATACATGCACATTTGTATTTGAAACAAGACATATATAATATATATATATATATATATATATATGCATGTAACAATAATTAATAAAAAAGAGAGCATGAATTTGAAAGAGTGCAAGGAGGGGCATATATGAGATTTTGGAAGGAGAAAAGACAAGGTAGAAATAATGCAATTATAACCCCAAAAGTAAAAGAAAATACGAGGCTAAATTCAATTCAAAAAGCAAAATAAAACTAAGGTTTCAAAGAGCAAGAAACTGAAAAAAGATGTCTACTACATCTTGTGCTAAACTAAAATAATTGGGTTATTGATATTCAAAGCTGGAGACTGAGCCATTTTAGGTGTGTTTCCTGGTTGCTGAGGTAAGGAACCAACTTTAGGCAGTGGTGTCAGCCTGTGTGAGAGAGATGTGTCACCTTGTTTGGGAGCAATTTGTGGAGGATTCATCAGGCAAGATGAAAGCACTTGTTTAGAGACATCAGAAAATTAAAAGGCTTATTTTGTGACTGTTGGAAAAATAAAATAAAAATTGGGCGCACTGCTTCTAATAGGTGCTCTATTTCTGAGGAGATCAAGATTGGTTGCGCTGATACACAGAGTTAGGAAGAGTACAGCCAGTAGATAGGGGCTAGAAAGTTCTCATGTCTTCTGTTCACTCCATAGTCTTCTCTCAAAACATGCTGGAGGATCGGCCTTCAGGGGTCTAATTCAGAAGGCAGTACATCTGCAAAGTTGCCACGTTAGGCATTAGGAAGTCTAGTTACTTCCTCTGGTAACTTCTAGCAACTGACCAACAATTAAAGGGTCTGTGACCCTCAGCCCCTTCAGCATCTCTTTCATTACTGACTTTATTTATGTACTTTGAGCTTTTCATTGCATATATATTCAATTATTTTACATATTTGCTATCTATTTCCCTTATAAAACTACAAAATCTTAGATGAAAATAATTTCTGGTCATTTTTGTCTAATCCTCGATTGAATTTACAAATGATTTCTAACACAAATAAACTCCTCCATAAATATTTCTGTATATTAATCTTTGTCTTAAGCAATACTTCCATTCTTCTATTACACACGTCCTAGAATTTGCACTTAATATTTACTCAGACCTCAAATAGAATTATCTTACTTATGTCATAATTTACTTTTAAATGTGTCTCACAGGTGTCAACATAAAAGGCATATCCTTCATCATAAATGGAGTAAGATGTTCTATTCTGGAGCCATTTTCAGTGACCATAGGCTTGGAACAAAGGTTTATAACACTGCTAATTAAGTGCTTCTTCATAGTTTTACAGAACAAAGAAGTCATAAATAAAGATAAGTTTAAAATATGTTGGTGAGTACATCAGAGAGGTGGCTACAGCAAGATGGAGGGATTTTTTGCTATAGACACAGAATGCTATCTGAGCCTTTGGGTACATAAAAGTGGACAGTCTGCTAAGTTAGAATCCAAAAAGTGTTTTGTTGTTGTTGTTTTAAATCTACTAGTTATATAATGTTAGTTCAGACACAGAGGTGGATAAGGAATGCCTGATCCAGATGACTAGAAATAGCCCAAGATAGCCCAAGATAAAGTAACTTGTGTTTGGACCTGCAACATTCCAATCTGTCCACTGTACCGAAATTATGATCAGCCAATCAGCCTCTCTCTACTGACAGTCTTCAGACTATGTCCATGCAGGTAAGAAGACTGATGCCTAATTGCCTAAGATGAAACATCAGGCTTTAGATTAGGGTAGCCTGCCCTTGTGCCTGCAGCTTAACCCACCATACTAACTTTAGAGTAGAAATAAAAACAGTAAATACATTCTTTCAATGTCCAAACTTCACAGAGTTTTATTGAAGTATCTAAAAAAACACATCACCTCAAGTCAACTTTCTGAACCATCTTAATAGTTATGAAGAAATAATGCTCTTAGACTGACTTTAAAATTCTATCCTTAAAATGACAAGGGTATGTATAATTGGCCATAGTGTGTCTGCTGAAAGATGTTGCTGATTTTAATGGGAACACATTTCACAAAGCTTAAAGACGCTTGCCAGAGTCAAAATCTCTTTGGAATTCAGCCTCTGCTTAGTTCACTGCAACAAGGACTCAGCCAGCAGTGCCTTCATTAATGTGGTGTCAAATTGTTTACATTATTAGCCCAGACTGCTCTGCATGGTGCATAAAAACTACTTCAGACAAAATCTTCCTTTTTTCCTTGTGATTAATATTTTATTAAGTATTAATAAATACAAAAAAGAATGTCTAAAAGGAATATAATAACATTCATCTCCAAAATCACAGTGGGAGATAATCTTTCGTGATACATCATGTACACATACTCCTATAATATTCATCCTGAAGCTTTCCCTCAGATTTTAAAACTATCTTAAAGCAAGTAAACTATTTTAAAAGATCTTATATTTTTATTAACCAATTGGAGAGAATGATTCAGTTTAAATTATCTGAATTTTAAAGTGTTTCTTGTTTCTGTATCTTTAAAATGTGGGTTTAGGTTTGTGTATATATTGTGTCTCTGTTCAAATAAAATATGGTGAGGCTATGCTGCAGTAACAGCGATGTAAGGAGCATATGAGGATTGTATTTACAGGGCTACTACAGGGCTTCTGACAGTTTTATTTGGATACTTAAGGGTCGCAAAATAATTATTTACATTTGCATATTCTTGATGTTTTATCTAGGCTTAGACATTTGGATAATTTGCATGAAATTCAGGAATATTAAGTGTTGTCTTCTACTTGCCATTTCTGTAATGTTATTTATTGTTAGCAATTCGTTTATTGTGAAAAACTGCAATCTTCTTAGTGTAGATACTATGCAATTAAACTCCACAAGAAAAATCTATGAGGTAAACACTCTGAACCTTGTTTTAGAAAATAAGGTGCAGAGTTTAAGTAAAGGAAGTCATTTATATGATTTCTGGTGGTGTAGGAGACAGTTCTGGCTGACTTCTTGGCCTTGCCCTTTATTTCCATAGCTAAGTTGTTTACCCAAGAATATAAAGTGAAGAAGAGTGAGCATCATTCATTTGTCAGCCTATCATCTAATGGTATCTTAATTGTTTTCTTACCAAAGTACTTAATGTTATGAATATACAAACTCTTTGTATATTAGGATTTTTCTCTACCCTAGCTCATAGAAAAGCTAATTATCAATGTAAGAGATAATCAGAATTATTGTTACAGCCTCTGCTGTGTGGCTTTTGGGGGATGTGAGTGCAGTTCTGTATGGATGACCTTCTGCACCCTTGACACCCACTTTCAGAAAGTTCCCAAGCCAATAAATGCTTCAAGTTTAATAAGGACTTCTTATAGCCCATGGCACTTGTATCAGCATGCCTTCCTGATTGTAAAGATAAACATGGCCATGTGGAATCCCTTGTTTAGTGAGCACATGCTGAGCTACAGAATCTTGGTTAGAACAATTTTATCTACAGTCTGTATATGTTAGAATAGAGGAGGTGAGAAGAAAGAAAGAGACAAGAGTGAACCATGTTTGAAATCTCAGTTTGTAAGGATATATACTCTTTTGACTCAAGGTGACTGAATCAGAACTTTTGACTTGATGGCTAGACTAAAGCATACACCATGCTCAGCTTCATACTACATACTCATATTCCAGTTACTTCTTGGCCTTACTTGGGGCTAACACGTTATCTGTGAGCCCTGCCTATCTTCCAGATTAATAAGAACACTTCTGGGTTCAGGATCAACTTGAGTCTGTTTAGCATTTAGATTTATTTTATGATGATCTGTGCTGGAGTTAAATTGTGATGAAATCTTAACCTGCTCAACTCATTGTATCAATGTTAATCTCTTCAAAATGGTGAGCACTGGGCTAATATTTTTCTTGCATGTATCATATGCCTGGGGCTTTAAATACACTATTACTCCCTCCACATCTCTTTTGTACATCCTACTGGATGAACATGACAGTTGAAACTACTTTTTCCTTCCTATACTGATGGCTTATAAGGAATGACCCTAACTGAAGACTCCCACCATACAGCCACATATTCTACAAAATTATATTTTAGTGTTTTGAATTCAGTCTCTCAGGAAGTAGCAGCCTGCTTACTCAAGATAGCAATATACAATAAAATTTACTTCCTTTAAAATTTTGTATTTTAGGATTTTTTAAATCCCTAAATATAACATTTAAAAGAGCAATTTCTTTTCCTAAATTAAGTAACTTACAAAGGTTGTTCTGATAAGGATATTATGAGATAACTTCAATGTATTTTGTAAGAATACTTTTTGTTATTTCATTTTTTTAGTTTATTACGTACAGAGTAATTATTGACAACTATCTCTTAGAAATAATTTTAAATGTTTTGAATTTTTCAGTAAATAAATGGAAAGTTTGTGATAGTCATTTCTAATGTGAGTTCTGTGGCTAGACTTTGACTCTTTGATTTTATTTCTTCCTTGTACAATGTACAGGAAAGACAGGCAGTGTTTAATTTAGTCTTTATTTCATGCCTAAACCATTTTCCATCAAGACAATAATTTATGGGACCAGTGAGATTTCTTAGCAGGTAAAAGCACTTTCTGATAAGCCTGGTGGTGTGAGTTCAATACCCAGGACCAATTCCTACAAGTTGTCCTTTGTCCTTTACTTGTGTACCATGACACTTGTGTTATGTTGTGGAACAAAGTAAAACTTAAAAAATATTTTGCAGAGCATCTTTTAGCATCTTGTTTGGTAGGCAATATATGATACCCCCATCCATAATGTATCTTATATTTTCCTTAACAATGGAGATAATTATTCATGCCAACATATATTTAAACCACTCAGAGGAAAAAAATGAATGTTGGTTAAGAGCATTAATATTGTTTGAACCTTGTAAAGATACAGCAGGTCTTGTACCTGTCTTGGGAGTAATGGTGTTCATGTAACTTTATGGTCATAGGTATCAATAAAAATGTCTGCTGTGGTGGTATACAGTCAGTTCTGTAGTGGGATGTTGGCTGTTTTATGTTGTTATATTTGATTATACATGCTTTCCTATTTGGGAAGAAGGGCAGTTTCTCCAATGAACTAAACAAATATAAATTTCTAAAGTATATTGAGCGAATTATTCAAGGTATCTTCTTCCAAAGTAAGAGTAATTCTTCTGTTAATATTTTATAGCTTCATGCTAATGAGGAGATTCTTCAGCCAGCAAGAGAGCAATTTAACCAACAAAGTAGAAGTAACTTTGTAAGGAAAAAGAAATGAACACTGCAATCTTTGCAGGGATGTTTTGGCTTCACCAATGTTTTCTGCCTCTGCTAATAAGGCATCCCGCTTAGTTATCAATCTGCTTGGCCCTTGCTCTCTCAACGCTTTATTTGAAAACCTAAAATCTTCCTTAGTTAGAGGAATAGATGGGATGAGGCAAAGGAACATTAAAGGAAACAGCACAAATGAACTCTGTTAGCGATGATCAAAAGCAGAATGTGAAAAAAAATGTTAGCAGAAAGAGAAAGGCCAACTTTCCTAACTCAAGCTAATGATTTTCTCCCCTCTGGATTCCACTAAGGACCTTACCTCAAAGCTCCTGTTTGTAAAGTTTTTATACTTGTTTTGATTTTAAATTTTTCCTTGAAATGAACTTTCTAAAATGTATTAACAATGTGGAAAGAAGGATGTTTAAAAACTTGGAGTTGATTTTTTTAATGGCAGTGTTTCTAGTTAACTGGAACACATAGGAAATAGATTCATTATCAAAGATTCAAATAGTCTTCAATTCTGAAATTGAGAGCTTAGAAAATAATCTGCTAAATTTTCTTGAGCAGTAGCACATTTTTACAAACCTTTGGAATGATATCTCCTTGTTAACTGTGTTAAAACTTTGTCCACTCTGTATTCAAATGCTTATTTACTTATATTTACCTGGTTCAGAAATATGAGATCCTCACTGTGCATTCATTTTACTAATTATTTATTTTATTAGCTGAATAACAACCCTGTAGCAATCATTGCTATTCTCACACACTGTGAATGTACCTGCCATTGGTAACATTTTGTCTAAAACACAAAAGTTAGTTTTCCTATGGAATCTTCTGTTCTGGTGTTGACCTTAAAAATAATTGATATAGCATCACTTTATATGACAGAGCCTGATCTTGAAAGAAAATATACACACAAAATGTATGTTCTAATTATCCACCCCTCTTTGAATATTTTGACCCAAATTATTATGGAAGTTTGTTAACAATTATTCTGTGCAAAATTTCATAGAGAGGTAGCTGTACTTTATGCTAAGAAATGTTATGGTTATAGTAACTCACAGGACACCATTGTATAGGAACTTCTAAGACAGTGTAATATATAATGGGGAATATCAATTGTCTGTTGCCAAATTGGATTTATAATCTCTGAAAATTCTTTTTTAAATTGGATAACTTTAATTTTAGAATGATAAAACTTTCATTAAAAAGTGAATTTAACTTTTTACCCCTTTAAAGAATGTATTTTTGTGCCTGAATGAGTTTCTATGTGCCACATGCATGCAGGAGCCCAGAAAGAACAGAAAAAGATGTTAGATTTCTCAGAACTGAGGTTATAGGCAGTTGTGAGGTGTCATGTGGGTTTTAGGAACTGAATTCAGATCATGTGTGAGAGCAGTTAGTACTCTTAACCATCTTTCCAACCACTAACTGCCCACATACAGTTCTGAGAATAGAGTGAGGCTTTCCACATGATCAGTGTTTGGTAGTTTGAATAGGAATGGCCCTTACAGTTTCATGTGTTTGAATGCTTGGCCATAGAGAGTGGCACTATTAAGAGGTGTGGCCTTGAAGAAAGTGTGTCACTGTGCAGGTGGGCTTTGGGAAACCCTATGCTCAGGCTCTGCCAAGTATGGAAGAAAGCCTCCTCCTGGCTGCCTTTGGATAAGATGTAGAACTCTAGGCTCCTCTAGCATCATGTCTGATTGCAGGTAGCAGTGCTTCCCACCATGATGATAATGAACTCAACATTTGAAACTGTAAGCCACCCCTAATTAAATGTTTGCTTTTATAAGAATTGCCTTGGTCATGCTGTCTCTTCACACCAATAAAACTCTAAGACACCATGTAAAAAGGTTACATTTTAAGGAAATATGATACCTCTACATACCTTAATAAAATACAATGGAATAGTAACATTTTCTTATCTCTAAAAACTCAGAAATTCAAATAATTGCAATTGCCCTATCATTGTCCCAAATGTTGGCCCCCTTTCAGGTCCCTCCTCCCCAAGTTCTTAATCCCATTTCATTATATTCATAACTTTGTTGGACAAGGGAATGTAAATATCCTTACACTTATCTCTTCTTCCTTACTTCTTTTCCTTTTACTTTGTGAACAAATATTGAAAAATATATACGATTGTGGTTTTATAAAGTTTTTTTTTTGAGACATTTACTTTAAAGAGAAAACAAATAGGAAGGGTTTAAATAAACCCGGTTGAACAGTAGTAGTAAGCTTCTCCCTACAATTATGATTCTTTTGGCTAACAAAATTGCTTTTCACCTTATATGAAGTGTTCACTCTCTTATATACAACCAAAACTAACAAATGGAGTCTGGGCTTGATCGTACATCCTCTGATCTAGCACTGGGAGATTGTAGGTAGAAGAATCACGAGGTCAGACTATTTGGTGAGCTACGATAGCTGGTGCTTCATGAAATCCTTTAGCAAAACAAACATACAAACATGAAAAATAACAAATAAATGAAAGTAAAGATAGAAAAACATATTCACACACTGAAAGTCAATGATATTGTAAGGGTCATTTAAAATAATTTTTATTAAAAGATAATTTTTTTGTTATTTTGTTATTTGTGCTAAGATGTGCCCATTTTTCATGAATACTATGTTTAAAATTATAAAATAACTACTCCACAAACTGTCACTAGACAGTTTATACATCCATAAACATAGAGGTATATTTGCATATTATTTAGATTCTATTTATTTGAACCTATGAAAATATTTTAAATCCTTGTAGATAGTTTTAAAAGTCATAAAACAGATGCTTGATTTTTGATTAGAATTTTTCCTCATCAATTTTTGTTCCACAGATTCTGAGTATTAGGACTAAGTGAACCACAAACTAGAACCGCTGCATGGATCTAATGTATCCATGTTGTGCAGTAAAGTCCAAAGGGAGCACACACTGGCACTATTAAAAACAAGTAGAAAGTCTGTATTCCAGCAAGTGACTGTATGAGAAATTTCCCCAACTCAAGCAGCCCCAAGATTTGCTATTCTTAGCCTTTAAAGCACAGAACCCACACCCTTTGTTGACACACTTCAGTTAACAAGAGCCCTTAGTGAGAAGCAGTACTGCAGAACTAAAGCAAAGATAGCACATTTATGCACCTCTGCTGCCTCAACCTGGGACTATTGACTTAGCTCGCATTTTGTTTTAGAAGGTGTACTGTGTCTGTGGTGCATTCCAAGGCCTGAATGGGCTTCTATCATGACATCAGCTGTGCTAATGTCTTGAGTCCTGTTACATCCATCCATTATTTTTTATACATGATCACTGCATGTTGTCTCTCATGTTTTTTTCTACAAGTCAGTTTGGTTTCATGTTAATATAAACCTATATCTTTTGTTCTATTAGTGCTCAAATGTTATAATTCTTCCATCTTTTTACTTTCTTCATATTTTAGACTCAAGAGATTGAATCCTTTACGTTTTTTGAAAATTCTGCATGCATGTATTCGGGTTCAGATGATTATTTTTAGGATAGTTTTTACTTATTATTTGATGATTTAACATATATATATATATATATATATATTTACAGTATGACTTTTCTGCTATAAACCCCCAACCAATTCTCTTCCAACCTTCACATCTTAGAAAATGTAGTAACATTGCTTTTGTTTTTATATTTAACAGAAAAAAGGCCTCTAAAATCCTGAACAGTGTCTCGAGAGATGAAAAATAAACACGAAATAAGTTCAGAGGAACAACTCCTCTTCTGAACCTCTCAATTTCTTAAATGTAATCAAAAAGTGTCTTAGGTTCATGTTCTTGTTCATATCCCATACAGTGAGATCAGATGAGACCAATGCAGAAAAAGCCTCAAAAATTGGTAATCTAAACATAAATAGGACAAGCTCCTAGTTCATGTTACATGAACAAGTTTTGTTAGGTGTGAGAAGTCACAGGGAACTTTCTCATTGGCATAATGGGTCCTCCTTGTTCAGGATTTTGTAGAAGCTTATAAAACAAATATATTCCAACAGTGGCCCCACACAAGTCCCTAAACTCCTGCATATTGGGCACTGCAAGCTGGGTCCCAGTACAGCCTGGGGAAGCATGCAGGTATCTTTTGAGAAGACTTCTTACTAGCTAAACATCATACACAGCTACCAGCATCCTTTTATGTCCATCATGTCAAGGATATGTTGTTGAAAATCCAACTGCCATGTCCTATGGTCCAGGCTGAATCTGAGAGCCTGCCGCATCTCTATTACTTTGACCACAGTGGCTCTGTTGCTCTCAGAGACAGGAGGATTCCTGCTACCCAGTCAATAAACTCTAGTGGTTTAACAATAGATTTTGGAAGGACAGCTTCTCTTGAAGTTCTTGTGGTAAAAGTATCAGGCTTCACACCACTATAGCTGTAGTTTACAACACTTTTGCCTTTATTTTGCAATTAAAGTTATTTGCCTTGAAAAGTTTATTTGAAGCTTGGTGATGATGTAAGGAAAGTCTTTTTTTTTCTAGTTTTGGTTTTTAAGGATTTGCCCATCATGCATCTCTGCTTATCATTATTCTAGTGTTTGTTTTCAGTCCTCTTATAATGTGTTTAAGGAAACAGTATTCTATAATCTTTATATTTTTTACTATGTGGCTGTGAATGCGATGTGATTTTTTACATCCTTAATAATATCTTTGGAAGATTTCCTTATTTGCATAGAATGAATTGCCCAATGTTCTGGTTAGTCCTTGATGTCCTGATTGGATCTGGAATCAACTAACACATGAGCCTTGGGTAAGGTGTAAAAGAACATTTTCTAGAAGTATTAATTGAGAGGATATGACTTTCTCCTAGAGTGGGTGGCACCTTCCTGTAGATGACTGGATGTGATAAGTCTAAAGGAAAAGCTGTTGTGTTTTGACTGCTTGCTGTTTCCTCTAACTAAAGAGTTCAGCTATCCTGATGCTAAGTCTGCTGCTGTTGCCATTGTTTGCTGGCACCAGAACAGAACTCTTTCAGCTTTCTGTGCTCTGTTGGAATACAGAAGTCCATCAGCATCAGATAGAGACTGCTAAGACAACTTTGTTAATTAAACAGCTAGCAGTCCTCTGCTAGTGTAGCAGGATGACAATGATTATTGACCTCCACAGACCTTATCCTGAAAACCAATCTAATAAATACCTTTAATGACATATATTCACTCTATTAGTTCCATTTCTCTAGAGAAACCTATATAATAATCCTAATTCTATGTCTATATTAAACTAAGATTTTTTTCCTTCATGCATTCTTTTAATTTCCAAAATGTGACTGTTGTTTGCATGGACTTTCAATTTCTATTACATTTAATTTTACTTTTCAAAATGGCTATTCATATATATCAATTATTGAATGCAGACATTAAATAAATATGGATGGAACTTATAATTCTCAAAACACATGCTTTAAACAGTGAAAACTACCTTTTATTAGGGAAAAATGTTTTCTGTAGAATTCTTTGCTCCATTATACTCTAACTCAGTAAAGGTAATTCTGAATTAAGAGTTAAAAGGGTTATAAATAAATACACTTAAAGAAATAGTTTTAAAATTAATTACTAATACTATTTCTTTCTTCTCTAAATTGTCACCATGAACTAAATTAGAACACTATCATAGATCTCCACAAAGGAAGTTTTAATTAAAGCCTAAAAGCCATTTGGGCAACCACTCACATAAAAGATTACAAATGCAAATTCTTTCATTGTTTTCAACATAAATATTATTTGATTGGCTAGTTTTATGGTTTTAGTATAGGAAAATACTTAAAATGCAAATTCAAATAGTAACTCTGTATCACCGTTTGTGTGCATTTATTGCCATCAAACTTAAGAACTTGGAAATTTTAAAATAATAAGAAATTCTATTTGTTTTGAGCTTTTCCTTGACATATAAAAACTATGCTGCTAAGGTTGCAGGTTTAATGAAAAAAAACACAATGACAATAAAAACAATAAAGTGACTTATTACCTGATAGTGAAGATTTTAATGTTATTGAGAACAAATTCATGTGCAAGACAGGTGTGGACCTACTTTGAACAGAAATGATATTTCTTCAAAGGCCCAAGCAGTGTTGATAATTCATCTCTTTGTCAGATAAAGTCTCAATAAAGAGTTCAGCATCCTTTTGAGTAGGAAGCTCCTCTAATAGATTAAGAAAGACAAAATGCAGTTTGATTTTTTTAACCTCAGCTATATTTTTTTGTTTTCAGTCAGATTGCCTTAAGAAATACAATATTAAAATCACTAGGATGCTGGGCAGTGGTGGCGCACGCCTTTAATCCCAGCACTTGGGAGGCAGAGGTAGGTGGATTTCTGAGTTCGGGCCAGCCTGGTCTACAGAGTGAGTTCCAGGACAGCCAAGGCTATACAGAGAAAAACAACAAACAAACAAACAAACAAATCACTAGGATGCTCTTTGATAAAGAAATCTGGGAGGGGGGACGAGGAATGGAGGCAACATTTGGAATGTAAGTAAATAAAATAATTTAATAAAAATATTCTAGGATGTGAATCATAACTGTATAAAATATTGTTTATTTCTTATCAAATTTTCTCAAATTTAACATAAATCTCACTATTTATAGTTTCTAACTCAATATATAACAATTCATATAGTGCTCATTTTTGGTACTTTTTGTAGGTCATTAGCTTCAGTGACATCACATTCATATATGTCTTCTTTAATTTTCTGGTAATTGTATGTAGAAGAATATTAAGAATATAAGAAGCCTGTAGAAATTCAATAATATCATTCATTAAGTCACTGTTCTGAAACTTAACATCATGGATAAAAATACATAGATAAAATTGAACTTCATAGATTTGGGATAAAACTAAACTATTAAGTTAAAATTTACTTTACAGAACCAAATATAACTTACTATAACGTGATTTATATACCTGGTGTTTAAATAATATGTTAGTAAATTTAGTAGAGTCTGTAATGGAGGAAAATAGCCCCCTTTCCCTTCTCTATAGTTTTCTGTTACTGTCCGAAATAATGCAAAGCAAGTATAAATTTGTATTTAGAAGACTTTTATGAAAGTTGGAAATAGATCACATCATGGATGGATAACCAATGGATCCATCCTCAGTGGATCTAAATAACCATTGTGCTGGCTCTATCTCCTAAACAAAAGATACCATAGATTTTTGGAATTTATCACAATAGGTGATCACAAAAGGCAACACCAAGGGTATGTAGTAGGAATTATATCAATAGATTTTTTCTGAGTTATTTTTATTTGTCACTTAGTCTATCAGTCTCCCATCTCAGCTGAAGCATGCTGCATACAGCCCTGTGGAGTATCTTCACCTATAATTTTAACATGATCTGTTTTCATTTATCTACATTGCTTTTAACAAACATAGATAATATAAATAAAAGAGGTGAGCACAGTGGGACAGATAAACTGACACAATACCTTCTCTACTTTTGAAGCTACAGATAGAAGACAAAATACATAACTGTTAGTGCTCCTCAGTTTAATCACAATCTAGAAGGTGTACGTATTTGAAAAATGAAAGAAACTAAGAAGGAAGATAATGAATTTTGGTGAAATGGTTATTTTCACATTTTTAATTCTACAAATCTTGAATGAAAATTTCTCATCCCTTTCTAGTGTCTTTATCTCTTTCTTCATAGGCTGTTTTTTTTTTTCATTTAAAATGTCCTTTACTTTCTTGACTAAGTTTGCTCCTAGATATATTATTTTCTTTGAGGCTATTGTGAATGGGAGAATGTCCATGTCTTTGTCAGTTGCTGATGCATAAAAAAGATATTGATTTGAGCAAGTTTATACTGTTCCATGTTATATTTTTAAATTTGATCATGTTTACAAATTTTCTGGCAGATTTTTTGTATCCTTTGTATGTACTATTATATTATGGTTAGGGATATTTTTATTTCTTCTTTTCTTCATTGTGTGCTTTTAATTTTCTTTTCTTGCTTTGTTACTTTCAGCTACTAATTCAAGAACAATATTAAAAATGAATGAGGATATTGGATGACCCTGTCTCATTCCTAGTTTTAGTGAGATTGCCTCAAATTTTCCCCATTTAGGATAATATTGGCTGTGTACTCAAATCTAGCTGTTTATTATCTTAAAGTGTGTTCTCTCTTGCCATATTTTCTATGACATTTTATTATAAAGCCCTTTTTAGTGTTTTCAAAGCCGTTTTATGAGTCTCTTGAGGCTACTGTTATAATCCCTATTTACTTCTTTTTTTTTTTTTTTCTGGAACCAAATGTCTTAGAGTTTTATTGCTGTGAGCAGACACCATGACCAAAGCAACTCTTACAAAGGACAACATTTAATTGGCACTGGCTTACAAGTTCAGAAGTTTAGTCCATTATCATCAAGGTGAGAACATGGCAGCGTCCAGGCAGACATGGGGCTGGAGGAGCTGAGAGTTCCACCTCTTGTTCTGAAGGCAGCTAGGAGAAGACTGACTTCCAGGCAGCTAGGAGGAGGATCTAAAAGCCCATGCCTAGGGGAACACACCTACTCCAATAAGGCCTCACCTACTTCAACAAGGCCATACCTCCTAATAGTGTCTCTCCTTGGGCCAACCATATTTAAATTCTCACACCAAGGAAAAGGATAATCTTCAAAGTCCACTACTACAAACTGCTTCTACCAGTCAAGCCTCTATTCCCTAAGCTTACCAGCCTTCAAAACCGCACACATGCCGAAGATGCATGCTTAAAACAGGCTTGTGTGAGAAGTGTTTTAGATTGAACCCATCACTTAATTTTCAATGCATTATTTAGTTATGTTTCCTTCCTATATTTTAGAAATTGTTTTTATTCATTGTCATATATTTCATGATCACATGAAGTCATTTTGATCTCTGTATAATTACATATATATACATATATATATATATATGTATATATATGTATATATATATACTATATTTACATATAGTATAACAGAGGTAGGTGGTAAGTCCCTGTTGCTGACAAAATCATACACTTCAGACACAGGACCCAAAAGACCTGTGTTCTACTGGATCAGAAATCCTCCTTGAAGCATTCATGATACCAGAAGTCACAATGCAAGGATCAAAAGGGGAAAACAATCAAATCACAATTGCCAGCATGTCATGATTATAAGACCTAGAAGAGTAACTGGGCTTAAAATATACTCAACAAGAGGGAAATCATACTTAGTGCTGAAAACCTAGCAACTAACCTGGGGTTAGTAAATCAATGAATTTTGGATGAGAACTTACAACTGTCTACAATTTTATTATAGCAGAATAATTACTAGCTTCGTTCTAAATATTTCTCCCTTTAACCTCAGGTAACGTTAGTTCTCACTTCTCATCAAAGAAAATTCTTCTTGCAAGAAAGACTATTACAGAATACTACAACAGAGCCAGGTGATGGTGGCCCAGGCCTTGTGTCACAGAACACAGGATGTAGAGGCAGGCAGGTACCTCTGAGTTCTAGACCAACCTAGTCTACAGAATGAGTTTCAAGACAGCCAGTGCTATACAGAGAAAAAACAAAAGTAAAGAAAGAAGAAATGAAAGAAAGGAAGGAAAAAAGGAAGGAAGAAGTAGAGGAGAAGAAAGAGTGAGTGAGGAAGTAAGGAAGGAAGGAAGAAAGGAAGAAAGAAGAAAGGAAGAAAGGAAGAAAGGAAGGAAGACAGACTATAATGTATCATAATACAAAGAACAACAGATTATTTGATGTTCAGTCTCAAATGGTAAAATACACTCTACCTCAATGATCATAGCAAGAGAAGGGAGGGAAAGAATGTAAGATTCAAAGGAACATGAAGTTAGTTACAAAATTGTGTATCCAAAAATGTTAGAAAGGCTGCACTCATAAAATCTCATCAATACACTTGTCTAAACAAGAGCTAAACAATAATGACACCAATGAAAATGCTAGAATAGTAGGAGGAAATTTCAAAAGGCTTCACCCACATACAAAAAAATTATAGTAACTAGAGAATGTTGAAAGCAGAAGAAATGGTCTTCCTTAAGAAAGAGCCCCCAAATGGTCATCCCTGAGATAATAGATGATAGATATGAAGATAGATAGATAGATAGATAGATAGATAGATAGATAGATAGAGAGATAGAGAGATAGATGGACAGATAGATAGATGATTGATAGATAGCATAGAATATTACACACACTGAACAGGTTTTGTATGTATATAAAAACACACACACAGACACACAGACACACACAGACATACCACACAGACACACACACAAACATATATATATATATATATATATATATATATATATATATATATATCATAGACACACACATAAGGGGATATGTGGGAGAGGTAGATAAGAGAAAGGGAGACTGAAATAACAAGTTATGCTATAATTTCAATATACATATTATAAAACAGAAAGCAAAAATCTTAATTTAAATTGAGGAAGAATTTATTTTTTTCAGAACAATATTGTTTAATTTTCAAGCAATGACAAGAAAGAGACCAATAATATATCAACTACTATGCATATCATAGTTTTCTATTAAAAGTTCACACAACTATAATTTTTAAGATGGCATTAATTGGAAAGATCATAAACACCCTTAAATTCTTGAAATGTCTAAAACTACCAACAAAAATTAATGAAAGCAAGCTAATAATTTATGAAAAGGATATGTGTGTGTATGTGTATTCCTACCCTTATCCTAAATTGAATAAATGAAGAGCTGTAACAAAAATTAAGTAAAATCAAAAATTCTAAATGCATGTTGATACCTTCAACCAAACCTATGCATCAACCTCCTTTAGACTCATGTTCATTTAGTGCAACTGCCAGTGGCTATGCTGCAAAGCTCTTCTAAAAATATGTTAGTGAATAATGGTTACACCATAGACAAAAGGAGTAGTCTATCTTGAATATTGTCACTTAAGAAACAATCCTGGAAAATTGGCAGCAGTTTGTCACAAGCAAAATGTTCAGGGCTCAAGAGTGTTTGAGAGAACAAGTTAATTTGGTGATGAAGGTGAAATGGTTAGAGAAAAGATGTACAAACTGAGGAAGAATGTCAGTAATGAGAACTTGGAAGGAAAGATCATGAAGGAGTGGTGAGAGCAGAGAAAGAAGAGAGGAAGTGATAGAAAGTGATGCCAGAGGTGGTGGATCAGTTTCAGCAAGGAAGAAACAAACACCATTGTAAAGGTCAAAGTATTTAGACCAGATATTGCTAAATATTAGGATGAGATCACAAAAGAACAACCTTCAGTCTCTAAAAGCAGGAATCCAGAAATAAAGCAGAGTGTATTTTCTAAGAAGCTCCAAATTATATATATATATATATATTATACTTGGTATGTAGAGAAGTTTAAGGTTCAAACTCAGCCACATACTTAGTTTGAGGCCAGTCTTCTACATGAGATAGTCTCTGTATCAGAAAACCAAAGCTAATACTCTAAGTATATTATTTCAAGTTATGTGAAGTCACAAAATCTTTATAAAAATGAAGTAAATATTTGAGCAAATAATGTTAATAGATTAAATAAAAGATCTCCTTACTTTTATTAATTACTCAAATAAGCCATTATTAAGTTTAAATATTATATATAGAAGGCATAATACAGTATGACATTATCAAGTGTGAATTTTTTCTTTCATGTTTGGAATATAAAAACAAAGACTACATAACTGGCATGAATAATTTTACACACCAGAAGACAAAAAAAAAGAAAAAGAAAGAAAGAAAGAAAGAAAGAAAGAAAGAAAGAAAGAAAGAAA
>NW_021604634.1:7619493-7669001 GCF_004785775.1 Grammomys surdaster | reverse complement strand
AAAGAAAGAAAGAAAGAAAGAAAGAAAGAAAGAAAGAAAGAAAGAAAGAAAGAACACTTGTTCAAAAAATACCAGCAATTTACTCACTGGCCCATAGTAAGTGGATACCTGGCTTTTGTCCATTATAATGTTGTAGCTAATTGAGTGTAGCTAATTGAAATGGTGGAGGTCAAATAGTCTTGCCTAAGCAAAACAAGTGAATCCATGCAAATATCGAAAAAAATAAAGGAATTCAATTTACACAAAGGCAGAGTAGTAACTTTGACATACTGGTAACCTTACCACTGATGTTCAGTAGCATTCTGGGCTAATGATCACATGCTTGTTAATGAAGGCTTTGAAGATACTCCTGGGTTAGTGTTCATTCAGAAGCAGTGATAGTCCTATAGTACTCTGAAGTATACAAGGATTTGAACTACATCTTGCTTAGCCTGATTTTTAGTAAGCAAACTATCTCTATGTTTAATAGTGAAATTCAATGTACCTAGCTATATTTTCAAAAGAGTGAATAAACTTGTCCAATGATAATAAAGAATGGATCAATTTTTTACTTGGCTTACAGGCCTAATAAATTCTACAATTTCATACATTCTGATTTTGTTAACCCTGTACTAGACACTCAATCTTATCTATTATTCTTAATCACTTTTAATATAGTGGATATTTCTCCCACTTATAATGGGCAGCAATGAAGATGCAAATTGCAGAGAATCCCTCCCCACAAAATGAACTCAGCTTTTTTCTACTACAAATTGTTTTATGCTAATAAAGTTGACCATAAATTATATATTTGTGTGTGTATATGTATACACATGCATTATGTATATGTATAAATTTCAAAGATAAATTTGAAGCACTTAATCTCAAAAGTTGTCCTTCTAATTCTTCTTTTAAAAGCAGAATGTTTCTTCAGTTGGAATTTTAAAAAGCTAAGGATGTTAAAATTAAACATGCAGCCAGTCTCTCAATTGTTACGAGTCTTTCTGGTCTATATACTGAGTGAGTACAATCCAGTCAGCTAGGGATAATACCATGACTTACTCTCAACAAACAGACAGTAAGCTGAAGTATTCTTAGTGAGACTTAAAATGGGCAGATAATAGCGTAATAATTTTTTTCTAGACGCATAAAAAAGGAAGAGTCAATACAATCATAGTTTAACATAAGCTTCAGTGAATTTGAAGAGCTTGCTAATCGAACAGAAGTGTTCCAAAGTGTTTTTTATAATACATTGTTAGGTTATTTGGGATGTCTTCTTTCCTGTATATAGAACTCTCTCTCCTGGTCAATGTTTATCAATATCTGTTGTTGAAATGAACAATTTCTATGTCTTATTATTCATGGTTTGTACAGCCTCACTATTTCTACAGTGGGTAGCAACTATATCTTACTTGCACATATGTATGATAGACTATCTTTCTAGATACCAATATGATAGATTTTAAGTTTAAAAAGAGATTATCTTGAAAAGATCTGATTTTGTTAGGTAAAACCTTTAAAAATAGACTAGATCTCCTCTACTAGAAATTTATCAAGCAATATTTCACCAGTGGCTAGAAGTCAGTGCTTATGTGTCCAATACATGGGAGTGACTACAGGTGCTGAAACACTGTCCTGAACCTACTGGGCTCTGTTTCACTCCCCAAGTAGGTTTCTGTAGCCAAGTGTGACTGAGCCTATTTGCCTGGATTCAAGACAATACTGGAAACTGTATGTGAGGAGACACATTCTATTAAAGGGCTCACAAAACCATTTGGAATATGTTAAGTGGCTCTTCTGTTTTGATTTTTTTCATCTATCAAAGAGTAATAGTAGGCATAAAAGCATATGTAAATCATGTAAAGTGTGATAAGCGTGTTTGTTTTCATTTACTCACTATAAACACTACATTTGAAAACGTAGTAATTTTTTAATTAATTTTTATTGGATATTTTATTTACATTTCAGGTGTTATTGTCATTTCCCATTCCCACCCCCAACCCAGAACTTTCCTATCCTATGGCCCCTCCTCCTACTTCTTTGAGGATGTGCCCCCACCCACCCACTCTCACCTCTCTACCCTCAAATTCCCCCATACTGGGGCATCCAGCCTTCACAGGACCAAGGACCTCCTCTCCCACCTATGCCTGGCAAGGCCTTCCTCTCCTATACATACAGCTGGTACCATGGGACCCTCCCTATGTGCTCCCAGGCTGGGAGTTCTGGTTGGTTGGTATTGTTGCTCTCCCCATGGGGCACCAAACTCCTTCAGTTCCTTCAATCTTCTAACTCCTCCATTAGAAACCTTATTATTAGTTCAATAGTTAGCTGTGAGCATCTGCCTCTGTGTGTGTCAGGCTGTGGCAGAACCTCTAAGGAGACAGCTATATCAGGCTCCTGTCAGCATTCAATTCCTGGCATCCACATCAATGTCTGCCTTTGGTGAGTGCACATGGGATGGTTACCTAGGTGGAAGAGTCTCCGGGTGGCCCCTCCTTCAGTTTCTGTCTCATACTTTTGTCTGTGGGGCTGTAGAGCACACAGGTGTGGGTTCTGTTGGTCTGAGTTGTGGGTCTTGAGTGTCTGCTGCCCCAGGTGGCTGGAGCCACTGCTTAGGGGGCAGAAGCATGAGAAGTTGACTGAGTTCTCTCCATACACGCTCCAGGTGGACTTCAGGGTAGAGACTCTTGGTCACAGCAACTTGGCTTGGCTAGGTCTTGGCTTGGGTTCCATGGCTGGAACGTAGAGTGGCCTTCGGTGGGAAGTTAGGCTGTGGCTCTGTAGTTGAAGGCCTTCTCCATGGTTCTCCACGGCAGACCCCAAAGATGAAAGGTAGTTCATGGTTTTAAAAGGTTAAACACCTTTTGCAAGTAGGAGGAGGGTCTGGGAAGGAATGCTTAATTGGCTACACCCCCTGGCCTTTAGGTATCTAATGAATAAGGAGATCTCTTGAGGCTCTGCAGCCTGTAGTCATACCCTCTACCTGTGCTACGTGACTGAAGGCCACAAATCTCTCTTTGGGAGGGGCTGTATAGAGCTGTCCTATGTGACTGAAAGGCATGGATAGATGGAAGTTTTCAGCCTCCTGTCCAGAGCCTAGAGTCTGGGAGTGTGGCGAAATGCATGCTTTCCCTTGCAGGGAAACCTGCTGGGTCTCTGGTCATCTCTAGCCAGTGCTCAACCAGAAACCATGCTGTCCCTTCATGGTCCTATGTTTGTCTCTATATTTGTTCCCATGACTATTTTGTTACTCCTTCTAAGAAGGACCGAAGCACCCACACTTTGGTTTTCCTTCTTCATGGGCTTCATGTGGTCTGTGAGTTGTATCTTGAGTATTGCAAGCTTATCAGCTAATATCCACATATCAGTGAGTGCATACCATGTGTGTTCTTTTGTGACTTGGTTACCTCACTTAGAATGATATTTGTGATGTTAATCTTAGTATGCAATCAGTAGGATTTGTAGTCCTTTGAAGACAGTATAAAGAAGATTTAGGGGCCAGGTTTAGAGCAGGAAGTCTACCTATATCATGAGTGTGGGAGCATGGAAATACAAGCGCCTGTGAAGGCAGAGATTGATGTCAGATGTCCTTTCTCATGTTCTTTATTTACCAGGGCAGAATCTCTCGCTGATTCCAGAGCTTGCATAATAATCTAGTCTACTTAGCCAGCTTGCTGCAGAGATTCCTGTATCTGACACCCATGTGCTGGGATTATGGTCAGGTTATCAAACATTTCCAGAAATTTTATGGATTCTAGGGATCCAAACCCCAACCATCATGCTCAATGGGTGGTTTATTCACAAAGCTACCTTTCTAGCTCTTACATTACAATTTATCAGAAAAAACAATACAGAAACACTTTATTCTTCCTATATAGTACTGGGTGTCTCCTACTCTCCTACACAGTGTTTCGATTTGGCCTCAGTTTGCATAATCTCTGAACAAATATATAAATTCTATGAAGGAGGTATGCATAGGGTTTCATGTGTCCTAGAAACTGCCTCAGACTCTGGGAATGCTTGAATTAAAATTTGTAGAACTATGTAAATTTACAGCAGAGGCTGAGATTGAGTTTTCCAGAAGGATAATTTGAAATGACATTTAAACGGAATAGCTACAGTAGTTTTTTTTTTTTTCAAAAGAATTAAGCAAACAAGCAGAAGTACCCTGACTCTCACTCTCGATGGTTAGAAGAGCATCTGTAAGCATCTGGGGAGTGTGCTCAACCTCAGATGTATAGGGATATCTCCTGTTCACACTGGGCTCATAATTCATCTAATATTCTTTGTTTTTTTTTTCAGATGACTTCCTTTTCTAGTAATATAACTCAAATAATGGTTCTAATTCCTTACTATCTAATGATTGCACTCTATGTCAATGTCTAATTTTATGTCTTTAAACAACTAAAAATTTCATCCATATCTTTGTACTATATTTCTGTGAAACGTTAGAGACTATCATTATATTAAAACATGTCTCTGTCTTCCATCCCTACACATTCTTTCTCTACTATTCAACCAATTTACTAAAAGTTATTTGCACTCATACATAAAAAGCATAGAATTTTTGAAATATTCAAAGAGAGGCTTGTTATAGATTAGAGAAAAGAAAATTTCAAGTTCTAATCTTTTTTTGCTGACATTTCTTTTTTCTGCCACTGCATTTTTGAAAATGTTTTCCTGCAAAGCCTAGATTCAATGACTGTACTTTCCCCCCAGGACATTTATGTAGAGTAATTTTTAAAAAGTATTTGTTGAATGATACACCTCTTTTCTTGGGATTTCTATGCTGGAAGAAGGATGAATTTTCCAGAAGTTATTTTTTTTTAACTAAGAAATCTCCAGATAATAACTCTTTAACATTACTTCTCTCAAATGAACCAAATTCAGATGCAGTTTTCATCTCTGGCTATTTAGTTGAAATCACTTTTATTATAAAATATGATATATGGATACTTATGTCTTTAAAAGGTTGTAAGATTGTCCTAGTTGTTTTATTATGTCATGTACTAATATCATTTATCCAGGAAGATGAGGTCACTATTTCAAACCTCATAGAGTGTAAGGTTTATCTTATTTTGAAGTGAATAAAATATAGGGAAAAAGTAAAAATTATAAAGTTTTAAACTTAAGTTATTCAATAGTACCATATTCACTTTAGTTATAAAGTTAGTAAAATAAAATATTGATAATAAATTTCCTTATAAGAGACAGTCTTCATGAATATTAATAGCCATCTTTAGCATATATAAATTATATAAAGTTGTTAGTAACAGAAGTTAGCATTAAATTTTAAGACTAGAATTGACAGGCTGTGGTACTCTTAGAACATTCACTTCAGCCCTGACTTTTAGTTTTCTTATAGGATAAAGCCGAAATTCACAATGTCTGAGGACAATGATTCAGTTAATAGAATGCCTGTCCTGTGTACATAAAGCCCAGGATCAAATACCAATTGATCTCAGACTCTCCAGTACTCTAGATAGAAAGATGAAGTATGATTACTGGCTACATAGTTAGTTAAAGGCCAGCCAGGGGTGCATGAACCTCATCTTTAAAAAAAATTCAAAATCATAAAATGCTTCTCTAAGTATTTTATCATATAGTATGTGTACATTGGTAATCTAATTTACCTAATGTTATTTGCTAATGAAAAGGAAACAATATCCAATTTCTTTGAGCACTGGCTACATTAAACAGAATGACAGAATTTGGGTATCTAGCATACAAAAGATTCTTCAAAGAACACATCCACACCATCTGTGTCATCTCTTTTTCCACCTTTAGTCATATTTTTGCATGTTTCATTTATGAAACATGGAGGAAGTAGATGAGAAATAGACACAGTCTTTTGATTTGCTTCATCAGTGTATATAAGCACTTCAAATATAATTACCTTTGCTTCATGGTGGGCTTGGTGGGTGACTTCCATCACACAGAGTTAACTTATTTGTTTCATTAGTGGATTTCTTTTTCTTCCTCTGCTTTTGTCATCTTTAATAAGACATATCAGGAAATAAGACATGAACAGGAAAGGTTATGTGGACTTCCCTGTTGTTCCTAGGGGTGTCAGAGGATTAACTATAAAACAAAATTGCTATTTTTCCCTTTGCACACAAGAGCCATCCATCAATGGAGAGTGGCAGATACCTCTCCCAGAGCACTGTGGCGTGAAGTGAAATATTGGTATTTGAATTAGAGACTAATCAGGAGGAGCAGACAAAGTGACGTGTCCCAGTCTTGTCTTTTTTGTAGCCAATTACCCCAGACTCCTAGTGTTCATGTCTTCTGTGTACCTTCTTTAATTAGCACTTTAATAGCTTGGCTTCAGAAAGCTAGTTCAGGGAGAACGTTCCCAAAGCTGCCAAGTGGTCACAAGCAGGAGGTGATTAAATTTAGTCTCAAGCACCAGGCATCTGCATGCATTCATTGTGCCTCACTGTGCTTTTCAAGATGTGTTCCCAATAATGCCTGACCAGAGGAGCATGATGCTGTCAGTGAACGCTTTGGGGAAGGTGTCTGGCATCATCAACCCATGTCTGCATGCTATTGATTTTGATCAGTTTTCATAATAAGGTTATTGACTCTCTATTAAGCATTGGTTCATGCTGGATATAGATGAAAAAAAAATGTGCACAGATTTTTTTTTTACTAGTCTTGAACCAGAGAAACAAAAAACAAATAGGAAAGTAGTATGCTTCAACTTTTATTAGTTTTCACGTGTTAATTAAACTCAAGCCTCACTGAAGTAGTCTTTGCTGAGAAACAACTCTTTTTATTATATTCACTAATTTTATATTATGCAAATTATGATGATAGCCAATAATTAAAATAAAAGAGACCACTGTCTAAATATATCTCACAGGATTTGATGCATTAACAATTACAATGTGAAGAAGAGTCATCCTCTGTGGAAATATGGAGAACTAGTCAGTCTTGTAAACGTGGGTTTTTCAAATTAAATATTCATGTAACTAAGATACACATTAAAATAAATGTGACAAGAAAATTACTTTTTGTTTAAAGTTTGACGGTGACATGAAATAAAATAAAATAAAATAAAATAAAACAGTACTGTGAATAAAACAGTTTTACAGTTATTTGATCACTATTTTTTCCATTAAAACACAAATATATTAAAAGCAGTAATGCTTGTTTCTTTAACAAGATATTATTGTTATTTTCTTATTTAAATCATAATATTTTCTCCTCTTGTGAATATGTCATTTATGTATTTAAAAGCTTCTTGGGACAAATATTTTCAACATTAAAAAATTCTCTCTTGAGAAGCTAAAATGAATGATTATACATTTTATATATTTATTTAAAACTCAATTTACAATATACCATCTTGACCGGTGAACCAATTATAGCCATTTTTATAATATTGGTTTGGTTTTTTTGTGGGTTTGTGTGTGTGTGTGTGTGTGTGTGTGTGTATCACTGTGAGCAATAAGGTAGCATATTCTCATCCTTTCTACTTCAATCTAAATAGATAATTATTAGTTTATATAGGTTTAGTACATTTAGTCACATTACTGAGAAAAGTTCACCAATAGAAAGAATGACTGAACATTATCTATCCTTTGTGGTTAGATAGATCAATACTTGTTTCAATATATTTTGCTCATTTAGTGAGATTTTGTTAAAAGCACAAACTTAACTTTGTATTCATTATTTCTTCTGTAGTATATTTTATTTGGATAACTCTCTCATTCTTGAAACAAAAATAATGTCTATATGACATATATATAGTAAAGGATTCAAGAAACTTTGGGGTCCCGAAGCATTTTTGTATGTTCTTTTAGCTTCCTTCGTAGTAGCTACATGTATGTGATGCACAAGTTTGTGTAAATTCTACTTCCAGTTCTGAGCCTGGTTTAACCTTTTGTACTAATAAATTAATTTTACATATTTGTTTCTTTCTGCTTTGTTTGTTAGTGTAAACCCATAATCAAATTAAAGTTGTCTGTAATTGCTCTTGTTGCTATTTATATACGATGACTTCCCTATTAAATTGAAAGTTAGGCTCTGAATAATATTTAAAAACAGTATTTTGAAAGTGCTCCGTCAATGCTAATTATTCAAATTTACAAATAGTTGTCATTTTAACAATGAAGGAGCACTATGGAAACATATGTCCATATTCCCAGGGCTTGCAATTTAGTTTACATCCATAACACATTAACCTTAGTTAACCTCTTCATGGGAGGCCATTCTACCTGAAATAAAACCAGAGGTTAGGGTAAGACACTCTCTTACACTAGCCCCTAAGACCATCTTTATTTGTCTCTATGACTACATTTCAATAGGATGGCTCTAATATATTTGAGAAAGACATTCCTGGGTCTTAAAGCTGACAAAAAAGGTATATTTAATATTTTAAAAGGTTTATCTGCATTTCAAAGAGAGAAATAAAGTACTTTCCATTAAGTTTTATAAAGTTAATGATCTAGTAAAAGATGGGCTGGAGAAAATCTTCGCTGACTTTAACTAGGAAAATTAATCTTTTCATTTTTAATTTATACTTGTCTTGAAATTTGCATGCAATGAGTTAAAAACACAAGTAAAGAATATAAAATAGGAGAAAATATATGTTAAAGTGTTACATAGTTAATTCTAAGCTGGTAGATAATTAATTCAATGAATATTTGAAAGTGCATATACGTATTTTTATGCATTTTTTATTTCTTCTTGTTTCTATGTGAACTAGTGAACTAGATTACATGGTGTACAAGTACATATATATGGATCATGAAACTAAACTATCCTTTTCACTTCTGAGATACCATAATTTACTGTAGATTTACAAAGATTTCTTCATGGAAACTTAAACTTTATTTCAGAAAACACAACCCAAGAGAAATCAATCATGTAGCTGACAAGTAATTCCAATAAGGAATTTAGCTGAAAATATGGAGAAGTCATGATGGTAGGTCATACATTGTTTTCACTTTGAAAGATAGAACACTAACTATTCTAGCAATTGTAGGTCATACACTGTTCTCACTATGGAAGGTCATACACTGTTGTCTTGATGGTAGATCATACACTGTTCACTTAGGAGTCATTTCAGCTCCATTTTGTCTCTCACTTTTATGCCTCTGCATCCCAGATCCTGAACAAAAGAGTTTGAGAGCAGAGCACTGATAGATATAGTGAAATAAAAATGGCAGATCCATAAGTATGAGCTAAAACATGAGCTACCAAAATGATTTCAATATACTAAGTTATTCTAACCTATAATTAGAGACTATAACCAAAGCATGAATAAAAAATAAATAAAAATATTCATCCTAAATATTCACAATAAGCAATTTAGTAATTACGAAACTCATGAAAATTATAGAGCAGTTGATTAAAAACAATTACTATAGATATAAAAATTCAAATTAGATATTGCAAGGGATAACAAACATGTAGAACAATTTAAAAACACAGCTCCCCGAGTCTTATCTTTGTAATATAAAACAGAAAAATTTAAACAGAAAAATCAACAAACTATGAGAATGTAACATGAAGAAAAAGCTATTGAAATATTCAATTAAGAACCAATGTGGCAAATGTTTATAAGAATTTGGGTTTGTTTATATAGTGGATTACATTGATGAATTTCCATATATTGAACTATTCCTGCATTCCTGGGATAAAGCCTACTTGATCATGATGGATGATTGTTTTGATGTGTTCTTAGATTCGGTTTGCAAGAATTTTATTGATTATTTTTGCATTGTTATTCATAAGGAAGATTGGTCTGAAGTTCTCTTTCATTGTTGGGTCTTTGTGTGGTTTAGATATGAGCATAACTGTGGCTTCATAGAACGAATTGGGTAGTGCTCCTTCTGTTTCTATTTTGTTGCATAGTTCATAAAGAACTGATATTAGGTCTTCTTGGAAAGTCTGACAGAATTCTGCACTAAAACCATCTAGTCCTGGGTAGTTTTTGTTTTTGTTTGTTTGTTTGTTTGTTTGGTATTTTTATTTGCTTCTTTATTTGGTTGCAGGAAGACTTTTAATGACTTCTGCTATTTCTTTAGGAGTTATAGGAATATTTACATGGTTTATCTGACTGTGATTTAACTTTTGTACCTGATACCTGTCTAGAAATTGACCATTTCATCCAGATTTTTCAGCTTTGTTGAGTATAGGCTTTTGGAGTAGGATATGATGATTTTTTTGAATTTCCTCAGTTTTTGATGTTATTTCTCCCTTTTCAGTTCTGATTTTAATTTTGATACGGTCTCTCTGCCCTGTCGTTAGTCTGGCTAAGGATTTATCTATCTTGTTGATTTTCTTAAAGAACCTGCTCCTAATTTTGTTAATTCTTTTTATAGTTCTTTTTGTTTCTACTTGGTTGATTTCAGCCCTGAGTTTGATTATTTCCTGCTGTCTACTCCTCTTGGGTGTCTTTGCTTCCTTTTGTTCTAGAGCTTTCAGCGTAATGTCAAGCTGCTAGTGTATGCTCTCTCCATTTCTTTTTCTAGGCACTTAGAGCTATGAGTTTTTCTCTTAGCACTACTTTCATTGTGTCCCACAAGATTTGGTATGATGTGTTTTCATTTTCATTAAATTCTAAAAAGTCTTTAATTTCTTTCTTTATTTCTTCTCTTACTAAGTTATCATTGAATAGAGTGTTGTTCAGTTTCTACTTCTATGTATTCTATTGATTTTTATCTTTATTGAAGACCAGCGTTAGTTCATGGTGATCTGATAGGATGAATGGAGTTATTTCAATTTTCTTGTATCTGTTGAGGCCTGTTCTGTGAGCAATTATATGTTCAATTCTGGAGAAGGTACCCTGAGGTGCTGAGAATAAGGTATATTCTTTTGTTTTTAGATGAAATGTTCTGTAGATATCTGCTAAATCCATTTGGTTCATCACTTCTTTTAGTTTCACTTTGTCTCTGTTTAGTTTCTGTTTCCATGATCTGTCCATTGATGAGAGTCAAGTGTTGAAGTCTCACACTATTGTTGTGTGAGGTACAATGTGTGATTTGAGCTTTAGTAAAGTTTCTTTTATGAATGTGGGTGTCCTTGCATTTGGAGCATAGACATTCAGAATTGAGAGTTCCTATTGGTAGATTTTTCTTTTGATAAGTATGAAGTGTCTTTCCTTATATATTTTTTTGATAGCTTTTGGTTGAAAGTCAATTTTATTCGATATTAGAATGGTAACTTTAGCTTGTTTCTTGGGACCATTTGCTTGGAAAATTGTTTTCCAGCCTTTTACTCTGAGGTAGTGTCTGTCTTTGTCACTGAGATGTGTTTCCTGTATGCAGCAAAATGTTGGGTCCTGTTTACATATCCAGTCCATTAGTCTAAGTCTTTTTATTAGGGAAGTTTTCTTTCATAATTTTGTTGAAGATATTTACTGTACTTTTAATTTGGGAATCTTCACTCTTTTCTATACCTATTATCCTTAAAGCTGGTCTTCTCATTGTGTCTTGAATTTCCTGAATGTTTTGGGTTAGGAGCTTTTTACATTTTGCATTTTCTTTGACGATTGTGCCAATGTTGTCTATGGTATCTCCTGCACCTGAGATTCTCTCTTCTAGCTCTTGTATACTGTTACCAGTGCACATGTTCTGACATATGTGTTCCATCTGTATCCACATTCACACATTTACACACACACACACACACACACACACACAAAGACACACACACACACACACACACACCTCCACACACACAGTGGAGATTTCGTTAAAAGAATAGTTAAGTTGAATCTGTATCTAATACTATATATTAAACAGATGGCTATAAGCTAATGTAAACAGGCAGCTTTTGTGGAAATTTATAAGCCTGAGTAGTCATAGACCTTGTAAATAGGTACCCTGGGCAGACAATACCAACTTAGATAAGGACAAGTGAGTCATAGGCAGAGTCATAGTGACTTGTCCCCGGAACCTTCACCCAGCCGATACCCAGTTTTGAAAGATATCTGTATTCCCCCTGAACACCCACACTTCAGTGTCATTCCCTTCCCCACATCCTGCCTTTCTGTGTTTATAACCCCTGTGTGAATGAATTATAATTTGAGAAAAAATAAATTATTTAAAAAAAAAGATGAACTCAACATTTGTACCAATGCAAACTAAAAAACTTAAATCGCAGAACTTGTAGAAAAATGTAAATGGAATCATGCAGTTGTTTAACCTTTCTGTCATTAATTGAATTCTCTTGCAACACTGCCATCAAAGTTTCTCCACACTCATGCAAATATTATAATTTAGCTTCCTTTTAAGGAGAAATAACATTTGATGGCCTTTACATTCCAAGTTTTGCTTATCCATTTCTCTGCTATAGACATGTATACATATGTGTACATATAAATGCTTTACCATTTTATCATTATGTATAACACAGCTATGGACATGGATGTATTGCCACATCTTCCAATTCCCTTTATCAACTTTAGGCACATGCCCAGAAGCAGATTCAATATATGGTACTTCATTTGGATTTTATAACTGATTAGCTTGTCTTCCACTATTTTTAGGCCTTTCACACAATGAGGCAGGTGGATTCTTTTACTCTGCTTGTTAAAAAAATTAAAATACTATAAAGCAGTCACTGAAAAATTAAAGTAAAACTCACCTTCATTGTATTTACTTGCAGGGAGAAGGGTTCCCAGAGCTGGGGTATCGCTGACTCTTAAGGGGTTTTAAATTTGTATGTTGGCTAGGGTGGCTTAATATTGAATCTCTTTCTCCTCCCTTTTTTTTGTTTCTAAAAGTGTCTCTCTGCTACTTCTGTGGTAGGGACTGGGTCTCAGTTTTTGTCCATGAGGACAGAAATAGCTGAGTTTTGATTGGATGTGATAAGAGTAGGCACCCTGACTTCCTTTGTTCTTTGTGTTATAATAGTACACTGTATGTCAGGGAAAATGAGCCATATTTCTGAAAAATAGAAACTGCTAGACAGACAAAACCCACAAAGAAATGGAAACTTACTGCCTATTGCTGGCAGCAAAATGCCATTAAAGAAATTCAAACTGGACTTTTTCTGACTCCTTTTCCCATCCTAGGGACCTGTGGCCTCAGCATCCTGATATTGGAGTGGGGCTTAAGAGTGACAATGCCTCTTCCTTGTCATGGGCAGCAATTAATATTGGTGCTTTTCTCCTTTACTCTCACATGTATTTCTTTCTTCTATTTTTAATCAGTTGTTTAATTTTGCCACTGAACATTAGAAATCCTAAATATAACCTGATTATAAATATTCTTATGGTTTAAACTGTCTTTTATTGACTTTGTCCTGACATTTTGCATAGATTTCATAATGTCCAATTCATCATTTTTTTCTTCTTATTCTTCCATCTATGTCTTTCATTTTATATACAAGAGATATATACCAAACCAAGTGATATGAAGATTTGGGGAGTTTGCTTCTGAGAAATTTTGGTCTTAAAATTTTTGACTCCTGTTTATCTGGAGTTAATCAATCAATGGTATTATGTATGGATTCATCTTTATTTTTGAAAATAGTTGTTTCTGTATGAATGCTTATATATGTGTGTCCTGTATTTGTGCATGTGTGATGTGTATGATGTGTGTATGTATGTGTATGTTTCAGAGAGTTAGAGAACGAGGAAAGATGAGCGTGTGTGTGTAAGGATGAATGTATATGGAGCATGGATAGAAGTAAAGATACAACCTCAGGTGTTGGTCTTTTTTTGAACCTTGTTTTATTCAGTCTCATTTGTTATTCTTTGTTGTGTGTGCCAATCTAGCTCATATCTGCAATTATAGGAAGCCTTGGATTATAGAAAGACTGTGGTATCTGGGTTTATAAAGGTTCTAGAGATTTTAACTAAAATTGTACCATTTGGGCTTTGACTCCTTTACCTGTTGAGTCTTCATCCTAGTCTTTACCACTTTGGTTTTTGCATGCCAATTTTTTCTATCACCACTGTTGAAAACGCTGTGATTTCACGACTGAGTGGCTTTAGTATAGTCTTCAAATATCTTTGATCCACCATTTATGTGTGTAATGGTGACTGTCAAACTGATTGAATCTGAAATTGAGACATTCTATGACAGGATCTGTAATGCCATTTCTAGTAAGGAGTAACCCAGGGGAAAGAAGAATCCCTAGAGTGGAAACCACCACCTAATGGTGGCTCAGATATAAAGCTGATACAAGATAAATAGTGCAGCTTTGTTTGTCTTTATTCTTTCAGATTTCCATGTCTATCAAGTTGTTGCTGCCTTATCCTTCACTAAGATGTGACCCAGCATTTTAACCCAACATGAACTCAGTGACATCCTTAGCTGAACAGTTAACTATCAGGTTATCAGGCTCTGCAGTTGGCAGACAACCTTCTCCTCCTATGAGAGCCTATCTAGCAAAACCTCATAAATATATATTCATTCTACTGTTTCTGTTTCTCTAGAGAATATTACTTCACAGAGTGTAATGTTTTATAGGGGGAAAGGGAACTATTATTAATTTTATCTATGCTTCTGTCTGGTGTCTGTACCATCTTAAGTGGGCTGTTCAGTTTGCAATAAATATTGAAATCAAGACATAAGTCAGCAAGTTTATTTCAAGATTGCATCAGGCATTTGTGGTTTTTGGCAATTTCTTTTGAGTTTTAGAATGACTGCTCTTTCTGCAAAAACTCATGGGGATTATGATAGGAATTTATTTTTTCTTATGTTGGATAGAAATTATATATTAACAGTAGTAAATTTTTCACTATGTCTATCAACATGATATGTATATCAGTGATGATATCTTTAATTTCTTTCCATGGCATTGAGTGCATTCTGTTGACAGGTTTTTAAGTTTTTGGCATTAGCCAATTCAAAACAGCTTAAATTTATGTTATTATTAGAAATAGAGTTTTGCTGGGTGTGGTGACATGTTCTCTTTAAACTCAGTGCTCAAGAGGAAGACACAGATGGATATCTGTGAGTTTGAGGTCGTTTTGGTCTACAGACTGAGTTCCAGGACAGAGGGATACACAGAGAAACATTGTTTCAAACATTAAAAAATAAACCAAACCAAAACAACAAAGAAACAAACAAACAACAAAAAGAGTTGTTTCTGTAATTAACCTTTCAGATTGTTCTCTATTGGCTCATTACATGGAAGTATAATTGATATCATTTGCATTTGACAGTAATATGTCCTGTTTTTCTGGAAACTAAGTCTTTAGTTTTTACTTTTACATGTGTATAACTCATAGTGACTTCCACATGCAGAATAACAGACATCATTTTCTACTTTCTTATCCTTGTCTTTCTCATACTACTGCTATTTTTATTCTTTTTAATCTAAATGTAAGTCATATATTATTAAAAATAACTTGAATGAAATTAGTTTAAGGACCTAACTGAGTTGTATTAATTCAGGACTTGGGCAGTACCCACCAGTCATCTAAAGATTTAGAAAAATTTACATGGAACATGAAAGACAGCTTGATCAAGAAAGTAGACAAATCATCACACACATACATACAGCACACACACACACAAATGTGAATTTGTTAACATGATCTGTGGTGATTTGAATAGGTTTGGCCTTCATAGACTCATGTTTATGAGTTATGAGCTATGCGTTATGTGTGGCCCACAGAAAATGGCACTATTAGGAGGTATGCATTGTTGGAATAGGTGTGGCCTTTTCTCTTCACAGCAATAAAACCTCAGATATCACCATACCTTATCACATTTGTCTCTTTAGAAATATTGATGTTATTTCTCCTAATTCTTGAAAAATAGGATAAAAACTTACATTGTGATGTGTAGTATGGAACTTTATCCTGAGTGATGATATTTTGATTTGACTTGTTGTCTAACATAGGATCTCAGACATGGTCAATGACACCCATAAATGTATTTAGTAAAATCAAGTTGTTAGTAGCCAATACATCCTTTTGTGGTGATAGTTTTATAGGCATATCTCCAAAATCCAGAGAGACTGGAACTTTTGCTAGACACCTCAGTTGAATTAATAATAGACATTGTTCTTGCTTAGGACATCCTGATATCTTTCTATGTAGTCATCCTGTCGGTTTAATTTACCTTCAAGAGATCAATAAAATGACAGCCTTACTTGTCATGTATTTCACATATGCTCAACTTCTACAAACCAAGGTATAGGACAGCTTTAATCTAGAGTATGTATTTGGACTTCCTACTGAACCAGAATTCAATGAGATGTAAATGTATATGTATTAGGATAATCATTAACTTAAAGAAATTGTAGATGCTGAAAATAGCATACAGAAACTATTTGATAAATACTAAGTTTGCAGTACTAAGTGCTTTGGGTAAGTTTGAGTAAATAACTCAACCTTCTCTAAAACTATTAAATTTTTTGCAAAATACCCCTCACTCTTTTCCCAATGTGATGCTTTCTGTGCTGATCAGTAACTACAGGACAAAACCATTTGCTAAAGACAAGATAGATTTACAGACACCATGATGGTATAGACAGATATACAACAAAAAGATTATAAATCAAACAATATAATCTAGAGACAGATAGATACAGAGAAAGAAGCAGAGAACTTACTTTACTCCTGGTCAAAATAATCCAAGGGGAAGTGTTTTGCTTTCTTTCCTTAATTTGACCCTGATGCATTTTGGTGCCTCTAATGCTATCTCTAAGGCTTTCTATTAACATTATTTTATGAATTTCATTAAAATTTTACTTCATGTACATATATATTTTAAAACTGTAATCATATAGTAATCTATCTGTGATGACTAAGCATTTAAATATATGACCCAATGGGGCCAGTCCTATTCAAACCACCACAAATCCAATGTAACAACTGCAGCATAAAGATAAATTTTGAAAGAATTTCTAAATATCTCATCTAAAAAAAATTGGTGACCTCACCAGGATAATCATTCTGTGTGAGTCCTTTTGTTGGAGTTTATGTTTGGTTTTTATTTTTTCCTCTGTTTCAACATATTGCATATGCTGTATTTTCATCATTCTTCCTAATCTTTCGCCAAAGTCTTTAAAGAACCCACAATGAATTTGCTGGCTCCTTACCTTACATTTGACTGGAAAAATTTCTTTGACTTATCATTTTCTCTATATGAAATGAGAAACCATTTGTTTGCATATCTGCAACAGAAGTCATATGACATAATCTTATTGCATTTGTTTTTTTTATTTTAAGAATTAAGCATATATAATCGTTACTACTAAATAATACCAACTACTCTATTATTTCTGTTAATTCTCTTGTGATGGAATTCAAGTGTACTCCTCTAAGAGTTTTTTTTTTTTTTAAAAAATGCATATATATATTTTTTTTTTCCCTTGGGAGATTAAGCCCTTTATAACACCTTCATGGTCATTAAGTTATCAAATAATAAACATTTCATAATCAAAGATTCTAGAACATACAGTAAATGTAACATGTTATTTCTGGAGGATGTTATTTTATGATCTGCACTAAGTAGTCATGAGGAAAAACTTTTATTATGAGTCATATTAGGTAATGTTACATTGTGTACTAGCTTTTGCAGTTTCTCAAAATTATCACACTATGTCATAATTGTGAATCTTTATTTTCAACTTAATGGCAATTAGAATGACCATGGAAGCAATTCTCTGGATATGTCTGAAAGGAAATATAGTGACTAAGTTAATTTTGATGGATGATTCACCTTAAAGGTGATACCATTCCATAGGATGCAGCAATAAACAGAGTAGAAAAAGAGAAAGCAAGCTAAACACACTCATCACTATGCTTTTAAAATCAGGGCATAATGTAACCAGATATTTCCTAGGTCCAACACCTATTCTGCTATAATGGAAAATATTTCCTGCAAGCCAAAATTAACCCTTTCCCATTTAAGTTGCTTTCACAAGGAATTTGTCTGAGAAACAAATAATGACAAATACATTGCATGTACACATTAACAGTGCTCATGGGTAGGTGAATGGTGTTCATGGTATTTAAGAAATCAATTTGACGTAACACTTAAAATTGTTCTTAATACCATGATTATGTTAATTAGATGGCAGTTTAATTATTTATTTCTTATAATTTCCATTCTAAGAAATTTTCCTAGTGACATTTAGATCATATGTGTTATTGCTCAGTCTAATTTTTCACATTTTTTTATTAATGATTTCCTGCTTACTAACCTCATAGTCACAATAAGCACAGTCCTCACATGGAGTGGTGTATTTATCCATTTAGTAAGCACACACTTGACAATTGTGTTTATACTGATTTAATATTGGCCAACTACTGTCCAAATATTTTCCCAAAAATCACTTGTGTTCATTGAGCAATGTAATATAAATCCTTATATTTATATTAAAATATTATGGCTTTGATTTCTATAAATGGAACAAACTGACATATTTATCTAGAAAACCAACACAAAATCAAAATTTGTTATCATTAGGCAAGATAAAAAAAACATTGTCAATATTGGAGTCAGAATTTAAGAATCCTATAGAGTGTTAATGAAAATCATTACAAGTAACATGTAAAATAAATTAATAATGAAATTATATAATGTAGTAATTTTAGAAAAATGTAATAAAATATCACTAAATTATTTTAAAAGAAACTAACACTGTCAAACCATTAAAAAACTGAATGATTTGATAATTGCAGTAAGGATCATTGTTTTCTCTTGTTATGAAAAACATCATTCATAAAATAGTGATTCTAGAAGATAAAATAAAATAAATGAATCTGAATAATTTATTCCATATGAGTGGGAAATAAGAAACAATGATTCATTCTTGCTGTTCATAATTAAAATAATTCATGCTAAAATATAATGTTTATAGACTTGAAATTAGCTGTCAGGAGTATTTCAACATATATATATATATATTCTAATTCACTAGAGAAAATAGCAAAGATAAATAATAAAACAGAGGATAAAAATGACAGATGTATACACATACATAGATACATACACATAGACACACACAGACACACACACACTCAAACACTTGCACACAGACATACACACAGACACACACATGCCAGAACATACACACACACACACACACACATGCGCAATCATGCACATGCTTGCGCACACGCACACACACACGCACACAGACGCCTCTGCTGCTTGCATTTCAGTTTAAGGTCCTTTACCACAACATCACTGTAGTCTGAGAACAGGAAATAGAAGCTAAGCAGGATTCTTCTGTCTGGAGTGCATCAATGACAGAATTTATGACAGGATTGTCCTGGACTATTACAGTGGCTCTTTATAACACTTAGTTCACAAAACATTGTGCTTGGAGCCAAATAAATTAAACTTTATTTTTAATTAAAATCATTTTGACTAAAAACTAATATATATATATATATTTCGCCAGAGAAAGACTATAACAAAAAGAAATAAACTTAGGTTTTTTCCATATTAAGAGTTGCAGTTTAATATATTAAAATAAGAGTATTAGTATTATAATATTTTAATGACATTTATCAATATCACAATGTTTTCACCTTTGGAAGAATATTATATGGAGTAATGTTTTGTATGTATTTGTTCAAATTGGTATAGAATAAATTATATATGAGAAAGATCAGCATTTCTCCAAACAGATAAAGTTTCCAATTCATTAGCATATATATATACAATGATCCTATTTTCATTCATATATCAGAACTATTTATCCTTATAAAGAAAGGCTTTTAAAATTATTTTGCCAAATTTAAAGCAAACTTAGAATTGACCTCTTTATTGCCAAAAAATATACATAAGTAGTCCAATTTCTACTTATCATAAATTAATAATGACTCTACATGATATTTAAACAAAGAAATCACATGAATATATTGAAAATAATGACATGGTTTTCTTGTTCTTTGACTATTTGTGTTTATTGTCTTGCTTGTTCCTTGACTATTTCCATCTATTTTATTGCTAGTTCCTCAACCTAGAACTGACCTTAATACTTACATGTAATTAATATGGTATCAAAGCAAAAAGGTGGAGGGGGGATGTGATGGGGGTTGTAGGGAGGGGAAATGAGGAAAGGAAATGACATCTGAACTGTAAATAATTAAAATAGCCAACAAAAAAATAAAGAAATAAACATGTCATTGTTATCTGAGGCCCACAGTGACCCTAAAAGCCATGAGATTTTTCAAAGGATGCACTGAAAAAAGATAAAGTTTATGCTTGTGATATTTGTTATGTATCTCAATTAATGTGCTTAACATTGGTTGAAGAGCTCTGGTAGGCCCAAGCATGGCAAAGGCAGCACTGGCATTTTTTTCTTTTTTACTTTTGTCCTTCTCCCCATTCCCTCTACCTTGCTAAACTGTTAGATTACATTCCTAAAGCTAGCCACCAGGGTGTCTGCCCTATTTGGCGACTTCCTCATCAGACTGGTCACCGAGGTCTAGATATTAAAGTATTAATGCTCAGCTACCAAAAGCCCTCTTTTGAGTACCCCAAGATAACATGCCCAATCAAAACAAATCAACTCACTATAACACAGGGTTTCCACTTTCCTTTTATAAACTATCATTTGCTTTTAGTCACCTCTGCCTCATCTCTCCAGAGGAAGTATTTTGTCATCCAGTGAAGTATCCCTTATATCCCTCTCTGCTCTCCTTTGTCCCTTTTCTCTTCCTTTTCCTTTTTCTCTATCTCCTTTCTTTTCTACCATCCCCTGCTCTTTGTCCCTCTGTGGCAAATAAATCTTTATGCTTTATGAGAATGACATCTTGTTGTGTCCTGGGCCCGATACACTTCCTTTTGTTGATATGTTGAGCCAAAGAGATAGCCCAGCTACCCACTTACTGCACATTCCCGTCATTAATATTTATCTACACACAGACACACAGACACACAGACACACACAGACACACACACACGCACACACACACACACACATATGCTTCAGATAAATTGACAAGAACAATTGACATTGGGCTAGGACAAGGAAGTAAGCTCAAGAATATTACAGCTGAGGAATGTATTCCTTGTATCTTTATCATCTTTATAAATTCATGAATATAGTAACAATGGGACTCTTGTTTTCCTTTTTTGTACCTTGAGTATATTGTTTATGACTTGTTTCTTCCTTGAGTATTTTGTTTATGCCTTGTTTGTTCATTTACTACTTTTTTTTTATATCTTAGAACTAACCATATTCCTTGTATGTACCTAGAATAATACAAAAGCAGACTGGGAAAAAATAAACCTACTTCAGCATGTGGTAGAGCCACACTACAGTGTTGTCTAATTGTCTTTTGTTTGTTTGTTTGTTTGTTTACTCTTCACTTCCTCTCTTGAGACCCTCGCTGACTAAGCGGGCTTCGTCATATGGCATCCAACAACAGGCTTGATCCCATGACCTTGAGATTAAGAGTCTCATGCTCTACTGTCAATCTCCCAGAAAGCAAATAGGACAGGTGCATTTCTTCTGCTAAATGAGTTACTTTGTTTAAGTTTCCAATCCTTAAAATAGCCTTAGTTAGAAAATTTGTATGCTGGCTGGTACTGGCTGCTGGATGATTCTCATTTGCAAACTACTAGCAAATGCAAACTACATTACCCACTTATTAGATTATTGTAAGATCAAATGAATAAATGTAGATGTATAGGTGCTCCATCTGTTTTATTTGTTTTGAGAATCGTGATTGATTTACTTCAGAAAGTTACTTCAGCAAGCTCCCAGATCCATCCTCAAAGTGTCTTTCTTTGTTAAAATGTAAAACTCTAACTCATACTATCACACCACAAGCCATATCTTTTCAGTTTTTGGTGTTTTGGCTTTTATGTTAAATAAAAAAATCAGAACATTTATAGTTAAAGGGGGAAATAATGTTTGAATATAAATTCAAAATAAAAATCTCTAGTTCTTTACTACACTCTAGGTTATTTAAACTGCAGTTCAAAAAATTGTAAGTAAAAGAAACAAGATACTGTAACCATATTCTGTGGAAATATATTTTTAGGTATGAAAAAACTGTTTTTAAAAATCTATTTACAATTACAAAATTATAGTTACCAATACTAGCCTGTCTCATATGAAAATGTTAATCTAAATTTATCAATTGATGGCATTCAAAATCTTTTGTGAATATTTAGAACCACTTTTCCACAGTAAGGTTTATGGAAAGTTTTAAAAAGTTAGCAATAACAGTTTTTTATAATTCTTTAATGGAAAAATGCTTTTTTAGTTTATTGTTGCTATGAAGTATATGCCTAAAAATAGGATGTTGCTGACAATACAGAATAAAACTGGATTCAAAAATAGATACTCAAAATATATACCATAGTAATTAAAAGTTCATCCATGAAGGACAATTAGAACTAAAGATTATAAAGAATGGACAGAAAAACAGGACAAAATGTTTGAACATCCTTATAAATTTGGAAACAGCAGAAGGAAGCTTATAGAACTACTTCCTGTAGTAGGTTCTTACGGTGGATTTTGACTCTTTGAAGCATGTATGACTTTGTAATAGGATTTGATTTTTTTTTAAGACTTAAATATAGGAGAGGAAAAAAAAAAGTCAGGTCTTAGGCTCACATAAGGCAAGCAGCCTAATATTATCTTCTCTACATCACTAAGAAACTTAGAAATCCATTCATTATCAAGTACTGGCCTATTCTTAAACCAAGATTTGAAGTGGGAATTCACATTTTACCAAGGAAAGGACATGGGCACAAGATGACATACCATTCAAAGATCATAGAGCAACAGCCATTGCATGTATTTCTAAGTGCTGAATGTAGTTTGATATCTACAAGATGGGAATGGATCCCTAAGTTTTGCTGCTGAAGTAAAGCACAGGAACCCTTTTCACCTATAGATGAGCCTGCAGTGAAAACAGAAGCCACACAGAAACAAACTCCCAATGGTTGATTTATGAACTTATCATATTGTCCAACAAATGAGAACAATGAATCCTGTTCTAACAAAGTCAGGATGTTGTGACAGTTTTCCAAGTGAGAAAACAAAAGCTGCTTTTGGATATGGATGATGTGTTATCTTGGTTCTCTAGAGGAATAGAACTTACAGCATGAATCTTTATAAGGGCCTTTTAGAATCTATAAAGGGGATTTATTAGAATGGTCTACAGGCTGTGGTCTACCTAGTCCAATAATGGCCATAGAGAAGTTCAAGCATGCAGTAGTTGTTCAGTCTACAGGGATGGATCTCCCTGCTGCTTTCAGAATATACCTGAATCCTGAAGAAGCAGGCTTCTTGGTTTTGTCAACAAGAGCCAGAGCAAGCAGGCAGAGACAGCAAGTTTCCTCTTTCCATGCCCTTTATATTATCTGGCAGGAGATAGGAACCAACCAAACTAAAGATGAGTACTCCTACCTCAAAGTGTCCAGACTTCAAATGATCTAATTAAGAAAAACAAAACAAAACGAAAAACAACAAGCAAACAAACACCTCCCAGGTGGACCTAGCCACCTGAATTCTAGTTAATTCCAGATGTAGTCAATTTGAGAATCAAAGATAGCCATCACAGATGACTTTTTAAATATGTTCAGAAAAGTAAATAATATGAAAAAATATCTTGACCATATATCAGAATGTCAGCTAATTAATAAAATTAATTACCTACCCATAAAATTACTTACTTTAAATGTAGTAAAAGCACATATTAAGCTAATTTTTAAAATAATAAGGTTTCTTTAGAAAGACCCCATATCATAACTCAAATGATAAGCTCTAGCTATTAAGAGAGATCATTCAATTTAATGAAAATATTTTCACCTCACTTAGCGTTGTTTTTCCTCTTTCCATAAACGTTTGAATTACTGCTTTCTAACTGAATATAGCTGCTTCACTGTCACAGAAAAGGAACAAATATGCTGCAGCTAAACTGAACAGAAAACAGGAAATATGAGGCTTACTTTTCATTGAAATTGTTAGTGCCAGATGGCTCATGGGATAACAAGCATTTTAAAATGATCATCACTGACTGATTCTGACCCACTTAACAAAATTCTTCACACATTCCGGCCACTTGCAGAGTTTTAGGAGCAGGATGCATTGGAAGAAGACACAGTAAAAACTTGGCATTAATGTACATGTTATATATTATAGATATTTTTGTAGAATTTCATTGTCACAAAGTTTATGACACAGGCATGATGGTCTTCCCATTCATTAAGCCAACATTTGGACCACACACCTAGAGGCAATGTGTGTAGATTAGTCGTGTGTCAGCCAAGAAACTAGTATTGTTCATTTATTTTTATACTTATTCACGTTGAGTCTCTAAAATACTTTATTTTCTTTTCAATCTGTGTTCCTCTGACACTAATTGGGGGTATTACTGTGTTAGGCTGCTAAACAGTGAATTTCAAAGTGACACAAAGAGGCTTTTTAAGTAGGAGAACTGTTATTGGCTAGTGAATGAAATAGTGAGCATCCAAAGAGGAGCAACACTAGCTTGTGATCTCAGCACCCAAGGAAAGGAGATTTACTGTGAGTTGGAAGCTTACACTTCATAGTAAGTTCAAGAACGGTCAGACTACATAGTGAGAACCTGTTCCAAAACCCACTCAAAATAAACTAGTGAAGATTACCTATGTTTACTGAATGTGTCTGAGAAGACTAGAGAATTAGGCAAGGAAAACTGAGTGGCAAGACCAACAGAGATGTTAGGGTCAAGATGAGTAGTGAAGAACACACATTAGAGAGTAACTCAGGATCACATTCAGTGATCTGCACCATTACTAACATGATTTCCATGGTACTAACTCACCATCTCATGTATCTACATGATTGTTCCTATCCCAAGAAGATTGGTTTTCAAAGTATTCATAAACATTCTTGCTCCAAAAGGAGACTGTCGAATAAGTAGAAATTGACTATTTCTTCTCAGAGTATTTATGAGCTAACAAATAGTTTTCTTACTTGTGGCTAGGAGATCGAGAGAGAAAAATACAAGGCAGCATTCTCTAAGGCTCTGTGTAGAATATAAAACACATTTTTTTCTGTTTTTATATTCCATAAACAGGTAGTGAGTCCTTTAAGTAAGGCAACAGACATGCTACAGACTGAGACAACCTTGCTTTCAACCGTGTTTACTGTCTAAGTGGAGTCTGTAGAGATTCATTTCTTGGACTGAGTTGTACTTGATGATAAAGCATCAAAAGGCAAGTTCCAGAATAGGAGGCCTTAGTTTCACATTGCAACTGCTTCAATGATACACAATCCTTTTCGCCTTTCAAAATATTTCTCTGACAAAACTGAAAAACATCACCATCAATGGAATGAACTTTAATCCTATCACTTTAAAAGACTAGGATGAATTAGGTGCTCTTCACCAACTTCCTCCTACAAGGAACAACACAGGGTACAGAAAGTAGCTTTCCAAAGTCAAATGCTGGCATGTAAGGTTTCATTTAAATATATTACTGAAATGCACAATGTTAAGGCAAGTGAACTAGACAGACAGTATAGATTATTTGTACTACTAAACACACCAAGATGAATATGTGGGACATTTTCACACACACACACAGACACACACACACACACACACATCTAGGGGTGAAGCAATGTACTGGATAGTGAGACAAACAGGAGAATAGTGACCTTTGAGCCTCCAACCCCCCATAATATAGCTCCATAGTGGATTTGTCGTGCCCTTCCATCTTCCTTATTGTGATTTTATGCTGAGAAATCTGGCACAGCTTTCTAACATTCTTTCCCTTTTTAATTTAACTTTAGCACACTTGCAATGCCAATTCAGAAGCTTTAGTCTCTTCCCCGATGAGGGAAACTCCAAGAGTGCATGATGCTACTACATATATCTTTAAACTACTGCTCTTACATTTTCCTGTCAGAAACCCCTTCCTCACAGTGCCTTTGATTGTGCCTTCCTGTTAATGCCTTTCTGTGCAGTTCTGGTGAACATGTGGTCAATTTCTAACAATTTTAGTGTCCATGTTATCTCAGTCAACTGTTTACAATGATTTTGACATTCCTTAACATGATCTGGAGTATCGAAGATGGCAGGTTATGGATAACCAACATTTTTCCTATGTTTGTATGAATCTGATAAAATGTGACATATAATTCCAAAATATGTAAGGCATGTGTAAATGCATTGTAAGGGTCATAATTATCAGAATGTGAGAGAATAAATATGCTAATGTGGGATGCTAGATTAATAAAGAAAATGACAAACTAAATCCATAACACAGGGCAAAGCATTGGAGTGATGAGAACTCTGTGTTTACCAACAACAGAGAAGAGACTATCCATAAGTAAAGACAACCAAAATAAAACAAACAAACAAAAAAAACAAACAAACAGAATCCATAGGATACATCAAGGAGATTATGCAAAATTACCTAGTGATGACCAGACATCCCTTGTAATTATCTAAACTCTGGACCAAGGAGGAACAGAACCTGGGGGAAACTGCAGTCAACCCATTTTGCAAGGAAGAGAAGTAAAATGAGATAGAACCCACAAGTTTCCCACCTGTAAGATCATGAAACCCAAAGAACGCCTACAAACCAGGATGACCTGAATAAAGCTTGTTGGCTCAAACTTACTGAAGTGGATAACAACAGACAACTTTTGGACTAATAAGAAAATGCAACTGGAGGCACATCAAAGTTCTGATATGGTGGTATCATCATCTATTGGACATAGGCACTTGCCTTCCCAGGTCTGGGGTGATGGTTCAATGGTAAGAACATTTGCTTGCATTCAACTTTGTACAAGTATTTACTTTCCCAAGAAAAGCTGTTATGTATAATTATTAGGAGGCTTGTGATGGTATTCCCAGGGTGGACAGCTAACATCTCAGTGTCAAGGTCATATTGGGGTATGTTTCAGCTGATAAGGAACTGCAAACCATTTTTCATTTTATAGTATTATTTCATAAAATGTTGTTCCAGGTTGGATAAATCATAACCTCATCCTCTGTGTCACTGAATACACTTTCATCTCAGAGATACCTCTTTCTACTTCCCTTTGGAAGGACATTTTGCTTCATTATACATTTTAGCAAGTATGAGCAAAGTGTCATTAGTATTTAATTTGCTAACTTAGTAAATATATATTGAAATCTTTCTTGAATCAAAACTTAAAAGTTTTAATTGTTTACTTATATAATATTTGCTTAACTGTATTAAAGCCACAAATCTGTGTCCCAAATAGGCTATCCCTTTCTGAATGCCTATCTACAACAAAAAGGAGTCTGTATTAGTACAAATCCCAGCATAGCTTTGTACTGCTCCAATTTTAATAGTGTATAGTCATATTTCACTATAAATTTTGTTTGTTTTACTGATAATCAATGCTGATGAACATTTTTGTGCTTATTTTCTGTGTGTATGTATAATATTTCATTGGTGAAGAGATTTATTTAATTAAAAATATTGGCATTTACCTCTTACCTGTTGAGAGGAAGTTTGTTCCATTCTCTAGCATTTGATTAAAATTATAAATAACAAATTTAAAAATTTTATGTGTAACTATTTTGACTGACAGTTTGGTTTATTGCTTAGTGTTTAACAGTATTTTACAAAGCAAGACTTTTAAATGTGGATGTATATTTTGTAAATAATATAATTTATTTATTGGAAACAATTTATTAAAAAAGACAAGCATTTTCATTTAAAGTATATTAAAATATATTTATTTGAAGAAGGGTATTAATAGTCCAAGCTATCTTTGAACTTTCTATAGAGCTAGCAATAAATTTAACCTCATTCATTTACCTCCACTTCCCAAATGCTAGCTTTACAGGATTGTACCAGCACTCTGGATGTGTGCAGTGCTAGAAATCAAGAAATTAAGCCCAGGACCTCGTCTTATTAGGTTTATACTCTATAAGTAAGTTACATCTTGAACCCTGAAAAGGTTTTTTTTTAATTTGGGGTATAAATTTGAAGTTTAATTTAAACTTTCTTGTGCTATTATGCTATAATATAATTAATATTTTATACATAATTGTTATTGTGCTGATCTAATATTCTTCCTATTACTATTTTTACCTATCTCATAATTAATTTCAAAAGCTGTTGTTACTTCTTCATGATTTTCCACATAGACAATAATATAACTAACATTTTTCTTTTACCATATATTACTTCCCTGCTTCTCTACACTAGCTAGAATTTTCAGTAAGATGTAAAATATCTTCCCTTGTAACAATAATTTCTCTCTCTTTCAACAGAATGAGACCACTACAGGAAACCACAAGCAATAGAGTTGTAGTGCTCAGTGTCAGTGGATATATCCACAAATACTCTCACCTAAGGCTTGGGAAGTGATGCAGAACAGAAGGCAGAAAGACTATAAGAGCCAAAAGATCAGAGAGTTTGCTGATCAGGAGACACTGGAATTGTGTCTCCTAGTAATTTCAGAAGCTATATCAAGAAAGTTTCCTGATCATGACTACTTACACATGAGCTCAGTGAGACCAACACAAATGCCAGGTGCACAGGTAGAATGCTAACAGAGGGGAAATAGGCTTCTCCAGTGGAGAACACAGCAGTTGTTCATCCAGTACCAAAGAGCTCAGAAAACATCCATACAAATAATATTATACAGACCGAGCATGTTGTAATTAGGATCATATATGTGTGTGTGTGTGTGTGTGTGTGTGTGTGTGTGTGTGTGTGTCTGTGTGTGTGGTGCGTGTGTATGTAGTGTGTGTGTGTGTATGTGTGTGTGTGCATGCAATAACAATGAGAAAAAAGATCATGAATTTGAAAAAGATCAAGGAGGAGTGTTTGGAGGAAGGAAAGGAAAAGAAATGATGTAATTATATTATAACCTTAAAAATTCAACCTGATCTTTTCTGAAATAGAAATTGAGAGGAAATGGATTCGAGGGAGAGAAGTTGGGTGAGTTAGAAAGAATGAAAGGTGAGGATTTTTATTGGATATGAGAGAAGAAACTATTTTCAACAAAAAAAGGAAAAAATAATAAAAACTGATTAATGGGTATCATCTTTTAGCTACAGTTTTGCTGAAGATAACTATAGTATGCTATTGTACTTTATGGTAATGACATGTAGCAATAATACATTGCATATTTTATATTCCAGTATTTAAGATTTTAAATGGAATGCCAAATTTGAGAAGCTGTATGAGTTTGAATAGGTATGGTCCCCATAGATTAATGTGTTTGAATGGTTGGCCATAGGGTGTTGCACTATTAGACTGTATATGCCTGGCATACCTTATTAGAGGAAGAGTACCACTGTGGAGGTGAGGTTTTGACATTTTGAATGTTAAAGTTATCTCCAATGTGAAACACATGCAGTCTCCTCCTTCTGATTTCTGATCAAGATATAGAACTCTCAGTTCTTTTCTCCAGGTTCATGATTCCTGGATACTGCCATGCTTCCCAGACTAAACCTCTGAAAATGTAAGCCAGCCCCAATTAAGTGTTTTTCTTAACCAAGAGTTGACTTTGTCTACTTATAAAAATAGAAACGATAATTAAGGCAGAAGTTGTTACTGACTCAGAATGTAATTGAACAAGGAGGTCATGGTCCAGCCCCAGCAAGCAGCAGAACTTGGTAGCTTTGGCTACATAGTTCTGGCTTTAGAGTCAAGGCCCTTGTGCTTGCAGCCAGTCTTAGTAATATATCCTAGGCCACAACATATTGGAAATATGTGATCTGCTTTTTGATTTATAAGGGATTAGTTAAGATTGAATGACTCTCAAAAGAGACATTGAATTTTGGAATTTTAAACATTGTTGAAACTGTGATAGACTATGGAGACTTTTGAAGTTGGACTAAATGCATTTTGCATTATGTTATGGCTATGTATAAGCCTAAGGCAAAGGGAGCAGAATGTGTTGGTTTGAAAAGGTTTGCCTCACATAGGTTCATGTTTTGGAATGCTTGACCATAGGGAGTGGCACTATTAAGAGTTGTAGCTTTATTAAAGGAAGTGTGTCACCATGGAGGCAGTGGTTTCAGGTCTCAAATACTCAAACTAAATCTAGGGTGAAAAACATCCAGTCTTCTCCTAGTTGCCAACTGATCAAGATGTAATACTCTCAGTTACTTTTCCAGCACCATTTCTGCCTGGATGATCCCATGTTTCCCAGCTTAAACCTCTGCAATTGTAAGCCATCCCCAATTAAATCTTGTCCTTCATGAGTTGCCTTGCTCATGGTTTCTCTTCACAGCAATGAAAACCATTGCTGGAGAGAAAAGGAACCCATTTAACCTATTCATACTTTTCTCAGTGTATCCATTCATGAAAATATAAATGAAACCCCATTACAATGTGAAAACAAATTAAAAGTTTCATGTACTAATTGTATAAAAAATTTTAAAAAAATTGAAGAATTGCAGTTCAGAAGTTTGATCCTTGCTCTGCATGGAGGCAAAAATTTTTAAATAATGGGTTTATTAATGTTTCACCTTTTAACCTTTTCCAGTGTGAACTTTTTTAATGCAAACACTGAACCACACTGGGATGTTACATTTGGGCAATGAAAGTTAATTGTATCATTTTTTTTTCTATAGAGAAAGTAGATGTCTGGCTTCCCATATGCCTCATCCTGACCCATGAGGCCCTACTGCAGCTCTCTGGACTAATTATGTTGAATTGGTGGTGGCTGGCACATCCTGACTATTGTCTCCTGGGAGATCTAGGTTTGGTGTTTATTTGCTATTGGCTATACAGGAGAGACATTTGCCAGAGTTTTCAGGGCAGAGTGATTCTTATATTTTTATTTTTAAAATATTTTACATTTACTATTCCACTTAGCTATACACTTTTGCCACTAGAGAGATTTATATTTTTGTTTGGAATAATATATTATAAATGGTTTTTAATTACAAAATATTTTTATGGCATTTCACAATACTTGCAGATCACTTCTGTAAGAGTAATTCTTGCTATTAGAGAAATAGCACATGGAGTCATAACCCGGAGAACCCAAGATCTAGAGAAATTTATGTTGCTGTTTTGGTTGTTGCACATTGGTTTGTTTGTTTGTTTTTTACTTTTTTGTTGTTTTTGTGAACATGCACTACCAATACTCTGGTTGTACTGCCTCAAACAGAAGACATTTTAGTCAATCATTTTACCAATTCATGTGACAGATATGAGTATGGATCTGTAGATGTTAGGAGATGGTAAATTTTCAATTTCTCCTTTTATTTAATTCTTCATTATTCATCATTCAATATTCTAAAGTACACACACTTTTTTTATATAGGTATATATGTAAAACACACACACATCATTTAAGGAAAGTCCCTATAGCTACTCAGTGACTGACAAAAATAATTTTAAGGAAGATATGCTTAAAGGGGATGGAAATTAACTCAGGAGTTAGGAGCACTTGCTGTTCTCCCATAAGACTTCAATTCTGTTACAACCCCAGTTACAGAGGGTCTAAAAACCTTTTCTAGCCTCAAAGGATACACACAAACATGGAATATACTGACACAGACACATAACTCAAATAAAAATAATTGTAAAAATATGTATATATTTTAAACTTACATAGATACTATTACAAATGCCCTATATTAAAATTATTTTTCCATTGTAAAGACTTCTGTTATTCAAGGGTTTGTTTTCTAAACAATATTTTGTCACCTGATATTTAAAGGAGGAAAGAAAGAATATGAAGCATGTCTTGAGTCAGGCAACTGAGTCACTATTTTAAAATTTTCTGTGCAGTTCATTTTTTACCTGAACTGAGATCTTGAGATAGATTCGTTAGGTTCAAGGTTACCATGGCAACAAGTCATTATTTCCAAAAGTAATTTGACACATCTCAAGATTTTGGACCTTCTGTATTGCAACACAGTGCTACAAAGCAAAAAGTGATAGTTAACTTAAGAAATATCTTCAGTAGAGACAGCAAGGGCAAACTGCAATATTGTACTTCAGAGATGATCACCCCAGAGGGAACTTAATTGAGAATTTTAGGAAAAGTACTCTGTCAGAGCAGAAACCACGCTGACACCACATTTTATTTTATTATTTTAGATCTGCTGAAGTTTTCAGGAAATTCACTCATGATTAGTTGCATTTTTTACAGTTAAAATTAAAAGCAATAAAATATAAGCAGTAATCAATTTAAAGCATCATCTTTATGTTCTTATTTCTAATGCTAAATCATAAAAATTGTCTTTTACCACATGGCAAGTCAGTTATGCAGCTTCACCTGCACGATGCTCTCCAACTTTCTGTGGGGCTTAATGAAGACAAGAAGAGAGATATTCTATAAAGGGTGATTATGATGATGCACTGACTTTTTCCATCAAATACCTTCTAGTTTCAAAGTACCAAGGATTCACACATCTTTTAAAGCTTTAGGAACTGGAAGTCACAGAGAAAATATAAACTGACATTTAAATAAATGAGCATTCATCTCTTGTATGGATGATACATTTGAGAAGGATTTTTCTGTTTTGACCTTAATTTGACCTTAATAAATAGTCATCCACTTATTTCTTCTACATTTATATAAACCTAAAAATTTGGACTCAATGAACTCAAATATATTTTCAATGTTAATAAATAAGAATGTTAATGTTTTAATGAAGATTTTGTGATTCTGGTCATACTATGGAGGGGTAATATAATTTTGTTTATCCTCTACATCCTTTTTCTATTTTGGTTAATTGATTATCTCATCAGATTAAATTGGAAGCAGAAAGAAAATGACAGAGAGGGTTTTTTTTTTTATTTCCTTTTTATACTAAGTGCAAACATATGTCCCAGCTATACAATTCCTTGACATATGCTCAAAACATTTTGCATCTTACTTCACAGGTAATTGCTCAGAGGTGTTCATTGTCACCCTTAACAATACACAGGGAGCTTATGAATTTCAAGAATGCTGCTCTGCTGAGCATTAATGTGGCAGATATTGCTGAAAAAAATTACTCATGGTCTAAGGTCAATGTTTCTATTTTGGTCAAGGTTCAAAAATGGCATATATAGTTTGATCATGCTAGCCCTTTTTGTCCTGGTAATACTGTTATCCCTGCCCCTTGTGTTAAAGATTTTCTTTAACAACATCAACATGTTGACAGCCAAAGTACATGCCTTGAACCTGAAAACCTTCACAACCTAAGATAGAGGTGAATTGCTTTTGATAATGCATATTCCATGATGGGTAAGGAAGGCATTCTTGTCAGAACAACCTAAGACAGGCTCAGTCTTGTTAATGAAATTAAAAAGGGGGAGAGGTGGAGAGCCTTGGAGGCTGCTGGTTAAGAATCTGACATGATCCAAAAACAAGGAAATAGACTGCTTAGCAGGAATATGACATTGGCCAAGGGCAAGGAAGTAGGCTTCAGGCATGATTCTGACATTAGGCAAATCTGACATTAATGTGACATTAGAACAAAGAAGTAATTTCAGGTAGGAATCTAAATATTAGACTAGAACAAAGAAGTAATTTCAGACAGGATCTAAATTTTAGGCTAGAATAAGGAAGTAGGCTTCAGACATGAAAATGACTTTGGGCTAGGACAGGGAAGTAGGCTTAGATACTTTGGTCATCCTCGTAAGCCCTTAGAAACAGTTATCACGGGAGTGTCCACATAATTGGGTTTAATGCTTTAGTTTTTCTTTGACTGTTTGTGTTTATTGTCTTGCTTTTTCCTTGACTATTTGCATTTATTGTATTGCTAGACCCTCAACCTAGAACTGATCTTAATATATGCATGTAATTAAAGTGGTATGAAAGCAGAAAGGAGGAGGGGAAACGGGATAGGGAGTTCTAGGGAGGGTAAATGGGGAAAGGGGATGACATTTGTATTGTAAATAACTAAAATATCCAATAAAAAATAAAAGAAAGAGAAAATAAGTGGAAATGAAAAATAAAAATCTAACCACCTACGTGTCATTCCATCTGTGAATAGATGATGAAAATGTGGTATATATGCATGACAGAATACTATTCAGCTGTAAGGAGAAATTAAATCATCACATTTGTAAATAAATGTGAGAACCTAGAAAAGATTATATTGAGTAAGATAACCTAGATCCAGAAAGAAAAATGCCACACATTTAGTCTAAGATCCAAATCTTCATGAACATCCAACAACATGAAGTAAGTTTTTCAACATATAGTAAATACAATGTGGATACAAGGAAGTATAAAGACACCATTAACAGTGGGAGAGTTAGAAGATGAGTAACAGGTTGCAAATGAAATATATGGAGTGGAAAATAGAATAAGACAAAGGGACTCCAACTGGAAAGAAGTGAGTGATTCATTACAGAATGAGAGAAGGGGTAAATAAATAACACAAAGGTTATTTGGTAAAGCCTAAAGGAATCTCTCTCTCTCTCTCTCTCTCTCTCTCTCTCTCTCTCTCTCTCTCTCTCCCCCCATTCATCTATCTATCTATCTATCATCTATCTATCTATCTATCTATCTATCTATCTATCTATCTATCTATCTATAAGTATACATACATATGCATTATATACATATACACACACATTCATATATTAAAGAAAGTTAAGCTATTTGGGTTAACAATGTCCCCCACAAGACTCAGTGACTAACCCCCACTTCATAATAGGCATGAAAAACTCCTCTTAGTCAGGGTGACTTCCCAAACATTATAGATTATCTTTGAAGCTTCTCATGGCCTCCCAAGGGTTGAAGGTGGGGTAGTATTGCTGAAGACACCTCACACTTAAAGACTTGTATGACTTGAGTTGGATTTGACTTGAACATTTTTTTTTTGCAGTCTTGTTTCCAGGGTTCCAGAAAATACTATGCAAGTTCCCAAGAGGGTAGCAAACAGTCATCCCCAATGTTGACATCTATGAAGCCAAGAAAACAACAAGCATGGTAAGAAAGACTTAAAAAAAACAGTAAGTAGTTCTTACATGTCAATGGCACCCAGTTAAATGTCTGATTGGAGTTGAGGGCTACTCAACAGGCGGAAAACCATTCTTAAAACTAGAAACCTAGCTATCAAGAAGAACAGTCCTCCATTGAGTGTGGTTATAACTTTTATAGCCATCTTGGAAATCAATATGCTGATTTCTCCGAAAATCAGGAACTGATTGATCTCAATACCCAAGTATACTGCTCTAGCACATATACTCTGGAAACTGCTGCTCACCCATTTTCCTTGTCTCAGGCCAGGTGGTGGGACAGTTTCTGAGAGCAGGACTTCCCTGGACTTACACAGTTCTTGGAAACAGAGATTTAGGCTTATTTTCTTGAATTGCCAATTTGAAGTCTGTCATGGAGTCAGCCTAGCTGTCCTAGTCTATCTCTTCCATTTATCTCCACCATCTCTCTCATTCTACATGCTGCCGTCTGAAATTCTAGGGAATGTCACTTACTACAGGGAGCTGGAACTTGAATAGCTAGTCCTGGAAGAATAGATGTTTGAGATTTTTTTATTCTCATTCTCTTTCATCACATCCTCAACTTTATCAATTATCACCCTTTAGCTACATTCTGTTTATTATATATCTTCTCATCTATATACCTACTGTGTACTTTTCTATCTCATCCTATAGGTATGATTTTGCTATTCACATACAAGACACAAACATTGCTGACATCCATCAGGTGAAGGATCAAAGCCTGAAAGTTAATGCTTGCCAACTTTAGTAAATATGTACAAGGATGATTTTTCGTAGATTTCATTAGTTTAACTTTCAATCCCTTTAAGGTAATAAACATTTTTATGGTGTATGTAAAGTAACATAGATATTTGATGGATTTTTGCTATGATTTTAGCCACCATAAGTTACAATTTACTGAAATTAATTGTTGTAATATTCCTTTTATATATTATGGTTTCTGATTTTGTACCTACATAAATTTTATTTTGTCTCAAACCAAATACTAATGTCTAATTGAGGTGTCAATCTAACACAGTAAAGTGGACCTAGCTACTAGGTTCTCTCAGCTTCCCTCATTGTAGGGTATGCCTGCCACATTCTACCCCTGATACAAATTTCTCCAGTCTACAGGCTGGAGTTCCATGTCTGCCAGCTGTTCTACCCTATACTCCTACATAAACCAGGTATTTTGCTATTCAGTTCTCTTTCTCTTTGTAAATCTATCCTTTACTCTTATGGCCTCTTGATCTGGTTTTCCCTCCTCCCCTCTCATTTCTCTGCATATGGCCTGGGTCATGGTCATGTTTTCTCTGGACTCACCCTTAAGTCCCTGCCTCTGGCTGTGCTCTCCCTTTTACCTACAATAAAACTTCTACATCATACCCAGGAGCAGTAATATCCTTCCATATTTTATTTTTATTTCAAGTTTTGTATGCCTTCATGACTGCATGAATCTCTCTCTCTCTCTCTCTCTTTCCCTCCCTCCCTCCCTCCCTCCCTCCTTCCCTCTCTCCCTCCCTCCCTCCCTCCTTCCCTCCCTCCCTCCCTCCCAACCCCCTTCTCTCTTTGTCTGTCTTATTTTTTGTTTTTATTTTGTTATCATCTTTTCTTGTTGTTTACCTGCCTGTTTGCATCTAAAGATATAAAGAGAGAAAGGAATTGGATGGGTTATAGTAAATGAACTAAGGACAATTGGAGTATGGAAAGTCAAGATCAAAATTTATTGTATGAAAAGAAATGTCTTTCAATTAAAAAATATTGTACAGGTAAATAAATATATCTAGAGTGAATGAGTTTTACATTTTAAAACGTTGAACTAATATAAATATTTTTATTATGTTTAGAAATGGCCAGGCCATAATAAGTACACTTCATTAAAATGATACAGATTTTAAAAGACTTGGTTTTCCATCTGTAATACCTGGAAGCTTTCCTTTGATTCCAGAACCACAGATGCTATATTCAACCCTAGCAGATGAAATCCACTTTTTATTACTACTTCTGTGAAGACTTATTTCTATGTCCAAGAGCTTTGTAATTAATATCATCCATATGGAAAACGAACTGAACAAATACTTTTATACCTACCAATTTTCTATTAAGCCATCAACCAAATTTATATTGTAAAGAGTATAATTTCTGGTAACTCTACATGGACACTTTGTAAAATGCAGAATCATCAATCTAAGTTTTATATTTATTCCATGAATTAATCAGCAGTGCAAAAGAGCAATAAGTTAACGCATGCAGGTGAATATATATATAGCTAACAAAATGTTGGGTGTGTTTTGCCATTATTTCAAAAAGTATTTTAAAGTAATTGTACTTGATACAAACTTTAAAAAAACCTAAATAGCAGTTTTGCAACCCTTCTAAGGAGATAAAATAAACAGGACTATATAATTAATTAGTAATTCAGACATCTCACCTGAATCATTGGTCTTCATCATGCAGTGAAACTAATGAGGTTCTGCTAATGGACAAGCTGTCTGACATTATCAAGGAAGCCCTGCAACACAGAGATTTTGTAACAGTCTATTCAATCCTTTCCACCTTATGCCTTCCCGTTTTATCTGCAGTTGCCAATGTATTAATGCCTTCGATATGCCAACGCATGGGTGTATCAGAGAAATGGTGAGGGGGAATTTGTCTCCTCTGGTGAAAAGGACATGGATTTTTTTTTTGTCCTTATCATTTTGAGTAGATGGGCAATGTTATCATAGCTCTAAAGTTGCTAGAACCATGATCTAAAGGTAGAACCTAAAAGGCCTTAATTGCAGAAAGCAGACAAACAAACAACTACTTATTTATCTACCCCAAGAAGTTTAGAAGAATGCATATACAGGATAGCACTCATGGAGGCTTTTTCCATCAATAAATAATTCTTTATTGAACATCCAATACTTGACAAAACTAAAATTTGTAGACCACAGATGACAGATAACATATTTGCCACATTGAAGTTTTATAATTTTGAAATCAAAGACAATAAACTTAGTCTTGCTCAGCTTTTAAATTTTTATTCTATTTTTGTTTATTTCCTTAATGAAATAAATGAACTTGGAGGGATGAATTTTTCATTGATCAGTAAGATTTAACATTGTTTAGTAAGTTTAGCTGTTTGTATTACTCATGCTAATTATGTTCCCCCAAAACACTGTATCTGCAAGTAGCTTCTGGGAACCTGCCCCCAATTGGTTCTGATTGGATAAACATGGCAACAGCCAATAGCTGGGGAAGACAGACAGAGGTGAGATTTTAGGATTCCAAGGCTCAAGACCAGGAGAAGGAGAAAGGAGTTCCATCATGTCAGGAGAGTGTGGAGGAGAAGAGAGACACATGTCTGAGAAGAGTGCAGGACAGAGAGGCATGGTCACCATGTGAATGATCCAGAGAGTGCAGTCCAGATAGATGCCCAACTGGGTCCAGGGCAGACAAGATAGAACATAGAATTAGTAAGTAATAACACACGATTAACGGAATGAAGGTTAGGTAGTGGCATAGCTATTATGCTGTTTAATGCTTGTTAGAAAATAAAGGCTATGTGTGTGTCTTTCATTCAGGGACCTAGACCATTGGAGCAGGTAGTGCACCCGCTGTCATGATATATTAATTATTTCTAGAAGTAAGGTGTTTTTCAATGTGGATTTATAACAAAGATATGAAATGATACTTTCCAAAATAGATAAAAATGCTGCACATCAAATCAATTATGTTTATCTTCTATCAACAGTCATATGCATCCTTGAATATGTAAATTGCAAAAACTTATCATCAAGTTTTACTTTTTCATATCTCCCTAGAATTGTCCTAACAACACACAGGTCTGGATTTTAGAGGCCAGCTCTGTTAGGACCATTTTTTTTTTTTTTTACTTATTTCTATCTCTTATTTCTTATTTCTTGATGACTCAGTGGATACTTGCAAAAGTCTGAGCTCTGCATTGGGCCCTGATATTATTTAACATGTGACTCATTAAGGATAGGAACAAGTCACCTCCTGGCCTCTGACAACATGAGACAGATAAAGCACTGTTGTCTTACTCAAAGTTTGAGTTCCTGTTATTGTGGCTGTTTTTGCCACACTCTCAGTAGTGAATCAGAAATACTTTCTCAGCCTTTAAGAGTGATAGAGAAGGGGACACAATGACAAGGCTTTTGTGTGTGTGTGTGTGTCTGTGTGTGTGTGGTGTGTTAATTTTTAAAGTAAACATCTATCACTGTTAGTGGTGTTAAAATATTAGAATGAAGGAATCCTAGGAGGATGTTCAGGCATTGCAAGAGACTAGGAAACAGAGATTATTTGATGGACCTATGCATATCATTATTATTGAGGATAAAAATAGGCATATGTGAAACTATCAACCTCATATGTTTTGTCTAATGGAACCCTAATAACTGCATTTCTTATCATAACTTACTTGCTAGAAGCCAAGAGCTTTAGGCCTGATGTCTTGACTACAGGCTTGCATGTTTCTTTCACATTATGAGCTCACTGCATCAGTCTGTTTTCCCAGGAATTTGCTCATTCCATGACTTCAGCGATTTTTATCTGTAATGCATTTACAGTCTTCTAATGTGTGATTTGACATTTCATTTGTGTCTTTATGAGGTCATGTATATTTCACTAGGGACCAATTTGGGGCTTTAAAATGAGATTTAAAATATTCTTATATTTTATAAAAGTATCCCCCCAAATTGTTCATATGAGTGTATGTTTTAATTAATGCTTTTAAGCAAATGACAGTACAAGCTAATAAAACTATAAATAAAAAATGGACAGAAATGACAGCTTGAGATCCAGTCTGCCTTAACACCATCCTTGCTAATTGCTGCCATCGCAAATTAATGGAAGCCTTTTAAATCTCTTGACAGTGGTTATGCAACTTTCTACAGACAGAAAGAACTCTAGGCAAAGCATAACAGATGCGATCATTAATATGCAGCTGCATATGCTTCAAAGCTCTGAGTCTTGTGAGTTTTTCCCTACCTCATTATATGTCTCATTGCCAAAATAGATCAATGAATCTCCCATCTGAGAGCCTGAGAGTGAGCAGACTGGTCCCATTTCAATGGCTCTCAGTCCTTTCTGTGCAAACTTGAAGAAGTTAAAAATAAAATTGTGATCTTAAAGAGAATGCTAGCTTTCACAAACATATGGTTAAATCATTATTATAAATTCTGGGAATAAAATTATTTTAATGTTGTTATTGCCACAGACTGTAGTATTGCTTTAAATTATGTTTATGTGGAGAAGTCAATCTATCTATTGATTTATCTAAATCTTAAATGTTTTAAGAAAGCAAACAACACATTAATTTTAATGTACATATCCTTAAAAGGATTTGTCTATATAAATTAGGCATGTGTGAGTGGGTTGTTGATATCAGCACCACAAGGATTTGAGCCAACACCAAATGCAGACAATTCACAATTGCTTTAAAAGCTAGGATTATGTTTGCGATGTACTACTTGCTACAAACAAGAGTGAAGAATTTTTATAAAGATGAATAATACATGTGAATATATACATGTTTCAGAATGTCTATCCATAATTGGATATATATATAAAATTTTCTTGGTCTTTGTATGTAGTAGACTGCAGTGAACTCATGACTCCTAGCTAAGAAATTTCTCAAGAGGTAACATTTGAAAGACTGATGTCCCGTGAGTACATTATGAGATATTGCTGATGAGTAGCTTCTGAGTCATTTCATTAAATTACAGATAACCTAGTCATTGTTTCTTAGCTTGTGAGCATTTTGACTGAATTAAGCACTCTGTATGTAGTATTTCTAAAAATAAATGAATATTATCTTGGCTGCTATGACTAAAGTAAAATGTTCTACAGATTTATAGCTCATGATGTTTCTTTATCCCCATAATCTTTATATGCCATATCCCAAGAAATCATATGGTTTCAGAGTAGGAACACATGCTCTGACTGGATATTCAGCTTCATACAATGCTCCCTTTGATCCTTGAGGAATATGTCTCATGGCCCTTTAGAAGATAGTAGAAACTATACACTACTATAAATTAAATATTAAATACATTCAATTTTTATATAGATAAATACTAAAGCTATTTTTTATTTTTAAATTACTTGTATTTATGTATATGTGTGCATGCACATAATGGTTATGGATACCTTGGATGTGGAGATACAGACAATTATAGATCACCTAGCATGGGTGCTGAGTATTGAATTGAATTCTCTCTGGCAAAGAAATAAACTCTTTTAACTGCCAGATCATCTATCTCTACAGCCCCAGCCTGAGTGATTTTATCAGTTAAATATAGTAAGATATTGACAACCATAACTATCGATAAGTTAAAATAGTTATTAACTGTATACTGTAAATAATGGTAATTAAAACATTTTTTGTAAATGTTCTTTGATTTGATATGCATTACTATGAGCTAATGTAAAACTACAGACTACAGGAAAGGGGAATATATATATATATATATATATATATATATATATATATATAACCAAAATATCGATAAGTTCTTTACAAGGGATTTGCTTTCTGAATGCAGCTGCAGTAATAACCAGCACTAATTCAAAGACAAAATAAGGAAGAAAAAGACTCATATCAACACTGTAGTCATTTGGCATGGAGATTTGCTTAGGTCCATCACTACTGGATACCTGATCTATAATGTGGTAGAATCAACAAAGGAACCATTGAGAAACTTTGGAAAGGAGGCTGGAGAGGCGGGAAAATGTTCCTGCAAGTATGCCTGGGTCTTGATAAATCAAAAGATGAATGTGAGCATAGAATCACTGTTGACATCACTCTGTGGGAATTTGAGGAAAGAAAATATTGCATGGCTATCATTGATGCTCCAAGATAGATAAACTTTAAAAAAACAAACATGATTACAGGCATGTATTAGGCTGTCTGGATGTCGTCATTGATGGTGGTATTGGTGACTTGAAAGCGAGCATCTCAAAGAATGAGCAGATGGTGGCCATGCCCTTCTATCTTACATGTCTGGTTTTGATAACTAACTTTTGGTGTTAACAAAATGGATTCTACAAAATCTCTGTGCAGCCAGAAAATATATGAGAAAATTGTTAAAATTGTCAGCACCTACATCTAGAAAAATGGCTACAAATTTTATGTAATAACAGTCATAGAAATTTCTAGTTGGAATGATGACAACGTGCAGGAGCCAAATTCACAAAATGGAAAGAAACCAACAAAGATGGTGGTGCCAGTAAAATCATAATGCTGGAAGCTTTGGATTGTATCCTGTACTTTGTCCAACAAACTTTTATAGCTGTCCATGAAGGGTCATTGTGAAGTTGGTGGCATTTGTATTGATTCACGAGCATAGTGGAGACGGGTATTCTCTAATCTGTCTTAGCTATTCTCTTTACTCCAGGCAGTGTTAAAACAGGAGAAAAAATACTATTGACATGTACCATGAGGCTTTGAGTGAAGGTTTTTCTAGTACAATGAGAGCTTCACCATAAAATATGTATCTGAAAAGATGTTCTACATGGCATCATTGTTGGTGAAGGCAAAAAAGTCTAGCTAATGGAAACAGCTGGCATTACCAACTGGGATTTTGTTCAAGTCTCTGGATCAATTAGTTCTGACTATGCCCCTGCACTGTTGCACAAATTTTTATCTTGCAAATCAGCTGATCCTAAAGGGAAAACTTAACACTATTCTTGTAAGAAGCCAGAAGATGGCCCTGATGACTGATCTGGTCACTCAGTCATGGTTGATAGGCAAAGAGATGCTGTATTTAAACCATAAACAGGAAGATTGCTGGAGCTGGTGAAACCAGCAACTCTGTTTCAAGAAGCTTAGAAGGCTAAGTGATACTGTCCCCATAACATTGTACTCCTGTCTCAATAAGTAGTAGAAAAATGTTCTCAGAACTGTTTGTTTTCAATGAGACATCTATGTTGAATAGTGAAAGAATGGTTAATGATAACAATACATTGTAAAACTTTCAGAAGAAATGGAGGATGTTTTGTGGATTAGTGCGTGTGTGTGTGTGTGTGTGTGTGTGTGATATAAATTACTGGATTTAAAAATCAGTACTTAAAATGTTTTTAAAAATTTTATTTTTGTTAACTTTATGTATATGAATGTTCCCTTACATGTTTATTTATACATCTAATACCTGAATGATGCCTATCTTGGTAAGAAGAACTTATTAGATTTCCTGACACTGGAAGTACAGATGGTTGTGAGATTTCATGATGTTGCTGGGAATTTATCCTGGTTCCTCTGGAAGAACAGCCTCTGCTCTTAAACACTGAGTCATTGCTTTAGTACATCCATCATTAAATCTTAATAGAAACAACTCAACCAAAAATAATCTATCACAGAATTTTGAAACTTAGTTTCAACAGATTTAGTTAGGGAAGGAAGAGGCAAAAGAAGGAAGAGGAGGAGGAAGAGGAAAAATGAAGGCTGTACAGATAACTCAGCAGCAGCATATTTCTTTTCGCTGTTCAGTAACTTAGTGAAATCCATTTTATAGAACTTACACTGTACATAAGTGATTAAGAAAAGGGCAATTCACAACTATAGATGCATATATATTTTTTATAAATCATAACAAAATATGTCTTTGTGGTTTTGTGAATAATAGACAATATTATAAACTATAAAAACTTTCAGATGATATATGCTAGATTGTTGACTTGCATTTATATGTAGCATTTAGAAATGTTCAGTGTATGAGCAAGAGAAAAGAGATAGCAGATCATGAAAAAGTCAAAGACATGCAATACAGAACATGTAAACATGTAAAATTTAGGCCACAACCCGCTGTGAAAAGTTTTGTTCAACTCCACTTGTATACACAATTCCACTTCCACTTCTTCACCTAGTCCCTGATCCATCTCCAGGAAACTTTCTTTCTCTAGAGCAGAAAGTATAAGTAAATAAGTAATGTATTTTTTAAAAAATATAGTACAGCTTTTTTCTAAAGCTAAACATAGCTTGTAAAAATGCATTGATGTCCTCAGCATAAACAGACCCATTTTCTGATCTCTGTGTAAAATTCATTCATTCATTTATTTTCATCCCACTTCCTGTTCTTAAAGCACACACAGTCCCATCTTTCCAGAACAGTAAAGTCATTTTCTGATGTCTTCCTTTTTACCAGCCATGATTTTTTTGTTGTTTTCTTGTTTTTTGAGACAAGGTTTCTATGTGTAGCCCTGGCTGTCTTAGAACTAACTCTGTAGACCAGGCTGGCCTCGAACTCAGAAATCTGTGTTTCCAGGTGCTGAGATTGAAGATATGCATCACTACTGCCTGGCTCCAGCTCTGATTTTAAGTAGAGTTGAGAATATTAAGAATCTCTCATGGAAAAGAATCCATGTCTCCCTTACAAATTACAAGTTATTTTAATAAGTGTTTCATTGACACTGTATCTACTTAAAAAAACATACATTTATAAAATCAACAGAGCAATTTCAACAAGCACAGCAAATTACAATTTTATTGAAGGGACAACAATAGATCCCTATTATTTACAAGATTATTTGTTTTATTTTATAATAGACAAAATATCCACTTTCATCCTAAGATGAAAGGTGAAAACAAGTCTTATAATCTTACTTTACCTGTAAAACTGAGTTAATCATAGTAGAAAGATTTATACAACCTGGCTGTGTTCTCTAGTCAGGATTCTAGGACTAAATAGATCCTATATTTTTCTCCATTGTGTTCAACCACAAATGGTGCTATTTCTAGCTACCTCTGATCAGTGGATAGAATCTAATCCTGCACAAATGAATGGTCAGGTCCTAAATATCCACAATGAGGCCATTTTAAAGTTTTCTCTCTCTCTAATTTTTTCTATAATATATTGCATCCCAACTGCAATTTCTTCTCCCCTGTGGTCTCTACTTCACTACCCTCTGCTTTGCCTTAGAAAAGAGCAGGCCTCCCAGGGATATTAACCAAACACGGCACAACAATGTACGATAAGACCAGGCACAAACCATTACATTGAGGCTGGAGGAAGCAACTCCACAGAAGGAAGAATGGTCCTGGAAGTAGGCAAAAAGTCACAGACAGTTCTGATCCCATAGTTAGGATTTCCACAAGAACATCAGTCTATTCAGCCATAGCATATATGCAAAAGACCTAGGTAAGTCCTCAACAGGGTCCTTGATCTCTGTGAATCCCCATGAGTCCCTTTCAGCTGATTCTGTAGATTCTGGTCCCATGGATCCCCATCCCCTCTTCTCCACAGAGTTTTCTGAGCTCCACCTAGTATTCTGCTGTGGTACTCTGCATCTGCTCCTATTATTTGATAGATGAAGTCTCTCTTGTCTCTTTAATGAAGATTCTGCTAGGCTTCAGTCCAAGAAGGTTCTGTAGGAAGGACATACTATAGGTCAAATGTTTTATAGTTGTGTTTGTGTGTCAGTTCTTCCACTTGAGGCTCTGCCTGGTTACAGAAGATGGAATATTCAGATTCTGTGTTCCTCATTAGTAGAAATTGTTGCTAGGATTACTCTCCTAGATTCTATGGATTTCAATGAGGCCACATTTGAAAATATGTTTTTACAAGTTCTTATGAAGTAAAAATGAGATCATGTTTTTATAACAGAGCTGAATGACACATACAGGAAGAAAATGGTGTGATGATGGGGAAGCTTTTGGAAGCATGGCACCCCCAGGTTGTCAACAATCATTGGACCTGAAGCAGAAAGAAAGGATTGTTGTCCTAGTGGGACACTGGAGAGAGTTGAGGTCTCTCAATGCTTTCATTCGGTCTTCTAATCTTAAGAACTACAAAGGAAAAGTCTACAGTGTTTTAAAACATGTAGTCTATGGTAATCTTCCAAAGTTCTTGGAATCTACATGTTCTTCTATCCCTATTTAAAAAGGAAAAGAGAAAAACAAATGATTTTTAGATAGGAAGCTTCTGTATGGGTGTAGTGATCCTTTACACCATTGAGATTTTCTAGTATGCCTGTGCCTCTCTATTGCATAAGTCTTTTTCTTCCAATATTCTACCTCTCTACTTTTTGTTTTACTTGTACTAGATTTTCATGATTCTCTTGACATACGCTCCAAATTTAATGTAATGACACTGAAAAGTTGTGAAAGATGCGGTTTAAAAACCCTACATCTGATAGAGGACTAATATCCAATATATACAAAGAACTCAAGAAGTTCAGACTCTAGAGAACCAAATAACTCTATTTTAAAATGGGGTACAGAGTTGAACAAAGGATTCCCAATGAGGAATACTGAATGGCTGAGAAGCACCTAAAGAAATGTTTAGCATTGTTAGTCATCAGGGAAATAAAAATCAAAACAACCCTGAGTTTTCACCTCACACCAGTCAGAATGACTAAGATAAAAAACTCAGGTAACAGCAGATGCTGGCTAGGATATGGAGAAAGAGGAACACTTTCCATTGTTGGTGGGATTACAAGCTGGTACAACCACTATAGAAATCAGTCTGGTGGTTTCTCAGAAAATTGGACATAGTCTACCTGGGGACTCAGCTAAGCCATACCTGGACATATACCCAAAAGATGTTCCAACATATAAAAAGGACACATGCTCCAATATGTTCATGGTAGCTTTATTTATAATAGCTAGAAGCTGGAAAGAACCCAGATGTCCTTTAAGAGAGGAATGGATATAGAAAATTAGGTCCATTTATACAATGGAGTACTACTCAGCTATTAAAAACAATGAATTCATGAAATTCTTAGGCAAATTGATGGAACTAGAAAATATACTGAGTGAGGTAACTCAGTCACAAAAGAACACACATGGTATGTACTCATTGATAAGTGAATATTAGCCTAAAAGCTAGGAATACTCAAAATACAATTCACAGACCACATGAAGCTCAAGAAGAACAAAGTGTGGATGCTTCAGTCCATCTTAGAAGAGGGAACAAAATACTCATGGGAGGAAATATGGAAACAAAGTGTGGAGCAGAGACTGAAGGAAAGGCCAGCCAGAGACTGCCCTACCTAGGGCTCCATCCCATATACTGACACCAAACCCAGACACTACTGCAGATGCCAAGAAGTGCTTGTTGACAGGACCCTGATATGGCAATCTCCACAGAGGCTCTTCCAGAGCCTGGCAAATACAGAGGCAGGTGCTCACAGCCAATCATTGGATTGAGCACTGGGTCTCCAATGGAGGAGTTAGAGAAAGGACTGAAGGAGCTGAGGGGGTTTGCAACCCATAAGAAGAACAACAATATCAACCAACTAGACCTTCAGAGTTCCCAGGAGCTAAACCACCAACCGAAGAGTATACATGGAGGGTACTATGTGTAGCAGAGGATGTCCTTGATGGACGTCAATGGGAGGAGAGGCCCTTGGTCCTGTGAAGGCTCCATGTCCCAGTGTAGGGGAATGCCTGTGTTGGGAAGCAGGAGTAGGCAGGCGGGTGGGCAAGCACCCTTATAGAAGCAGGGAGAGGGAGGATGGGATAGGGGGTTTCTGGAGGGGAAACCAGGAAAGGGGATAACATTTGAAATATAAATAAATAAAATATCCAATTAAAAACCATGGGCAACCCCTGAAGAATGATTGAAAAAAAATCTCTCTGGAAGTTATTTGGGAATGATAGAATATACACTTGATAACAGGAGGTGATGAGTCTGGTATTTGATGTCTGTCCCTTTTGGCCTGAAACAGGATGACACTTGTTGGCTCAGTCATTAGAAAGTTGTCATGACAGTCTTCAGAAGGTGAGGTTTTAGGCTTTACTAGTAAAATGGGAGTGGAAAGAAAAGTTTCAAGACATGAATAAAAATGAGAAAGAAAGAAGCCTTTAAAATTGTCTAATTCATCTATATGTAAACATGTTTCAGAGACAGGCAACAATGGGAATACTGTCATTTGTACCCAAAATACCTGTGAGCTTAAGCAAGAAATCTAATTGAGAATGTACTCTGCTATTTAGGTCTAATTACACAAAAAGTTACTAATGCCCACTTTCTTATGATTTTGGATCATCAGTGTGATACTCTTTTATCTGTATTAGAATAAAGTAAAAAGGAAAATAACATGGATGAAGTTTAGTAAAACTCTATGGGAGCAATATTAGTGAAAAATAAAATGCTTCACTACAGGCCAAATAAGCCTTCTTGAGTGAAGTGCCAGACTAAAAGCTGCCAGCAGGCACCCTAAGGCAATCCAGGAGATGAAACAAATTTTTTTCCATGGAAGAAAATCATCCTAAGAGGAGGGTTATAGGGTAATCATCCTGGTCAGAGCTTAAAGGTCATCTGTCTTACAAATTCAGCAAATATTTATGGAGGTCAGAGAGACAGGAGCAAAGAAGCCTCAGGCTGGAGCTACAGGACATGGGCTCATGGGTGTTGAACCTAAGAGGAGCAAGGTAGGTTTTTTCTGCAGTGCAGTCTCTGCTTTTTCCCCAGTTGAAGCTATTGAACTCTTCTTTCCTCTTACCTGCTGCAGAAGGTGGTGTTTCACAGTATGCAAAAATGTCTGGTGGCTAAGTCTGGAAAAGATGATCACTAGTTGTTGAAGAATCACAGGTCACACTCTGTCAATTACTATTTATATCAATAAAGTCTTATCTAGTATTGTCAAATGATAGAGCATGTTAATGTCTTTATATCCTATGGACTGTTTTGTATTAGACCTCCAATGGAAGTGGACTTTTCTCATATAGTACACTCCTAATGATACTGCTTGACTTGATGTGAAGCCATCTTTTCCAGGCCTGCATCTTTTTCCTCTGGTGCAGTTACTGAATGACATAACATTGACTCATACTTATGGAAAACACATCTTTAGCTACAGTAAATATTTCCTGGTGATGTTCCTCATGGTTCAAAATTGGGTAAAAGAGCAGAGGTGACTTATTTTAAGTAGGTCAGGAAATTGGGGAGAGAATAATCATTAAAGCTGAAACAAAGTAAAGACTAATGGATTGGGAGAGACGTGCCACTATGAAATCATAGAGTGCTAAATTTGAATCACAAATATCCATGTAAAAAGTCTGCAGTTAGACTACTACCATTGCTCTCAGTCACAATAATGTGATGATAAAATATTATTCTTGAAAATATTACCCACTCTGGATGAAGGACATAGAGAAATTTATCTGGATCTGACTAAGAAACCCTCTTCTTGTTAGGCAGCTTACATAGTTCCCAAAAGTACTACACATATTGTTAGGGAAGAAATAGTGGTCTTAGCCGATGCTGGATCCTGCATTCTACAACACTGACCTGAAAGGGAAGGAAGATATTCCCAGAAATACAATAGTAATGTCGTGGAGATAGATGGGAATAGCCAAGCACTTTAACCACTTTTTGATTGGACAAGAGTCCTGATCACAAGAGGGATTTATTCATTGATGCTCTAATCTTGATCAAAAGACCACGAATGGCAGGGGACAATCTTTGACTCCAGGGGAAACTGTTGCTGCTTTTTTTTTTTTTTATGAATGTTCATGTTTCAGCCTGAATTCTAAGCATTTATAGAGTTTGCTTCTCTCGATTTTGGTAGACAAACTTCTTTTGTTCAGTAGGTGATGGTTAGGGCAGAGACTCCTAACTGGTAGAAATACTGAGTACAAACAGCTCTGAGTACTCAGTGCATGAGTCATGTATTAACTCTCCACATTGCCTGGCTCAGAGAACTTCAAAGGCAATTATAATTCATTTCTTTATACCCTGTATCCACAGTTAGTGATGACTTCAATCATCATACACACACACACACACACACACACACACACACACACACACACAC
>NW_021604634.1:7583421-7619483 GCF_004785775.1 Grammomys surdaster | reverse complement strand
ACACACACACACACACACACACACACACACACACACACACACACCAGTGGTTAAAGGAGGAAAGAAAGGCAAAGACATTGAAGTATGAGAGAACATGAAACTGTCAGAGAAAAAGTTCTTAATTTTTTCTTTCTTTTTGTTATTTCTCTATACTAAAGAGAATGCAAAGACTAATCAAATGCTTAAAATATATGCATTCCTACAATCCTTCCCCTACTTCATCAGGTTTCCCAGAACTCCACTGTGGATTTCTGTATCTGTTTCTGTCAGGTGTTGGATGAAGCTTCTCTGGTGACAGTTGGTTTAAGCACAAATCTATGAATATAGCAGAATGCCATTAGGAATTAACTTTTATTTTTGCCAGTTGTGTTTGCTTCTATTGTGGGTCTAAAGTGGGTTCTGTCTTGTGGAGTGGGCCTCAAGCTGGATCACTCATTGTTTAGCTGCTCTCACCATTTATATGCCACTTTTATCCCAGAACATCGTGTTGGTAGGACAAGTTGTAGGCTGAAGCCTTAGTGGCTGGGTTGGTGTCCCAAACCCTCCACTGGAAGTCTTACCTGGTTATAGGAAATGGCTGTTTCATGCTTTGTATCCCTCATTACTAGCAGTCTTAGCTATAGTAAAGTATCTTTAATAGATTCCTGGGAGTTTCCATTGCATTAGGTTTCCACCTTGTCCCAAGATTGCCCTCCAATTCCAATTGACTTTCCCAGTATTCTCTCCCTCTCCTGCCTCCCCACAGGATCCCTCCTGTTTTCATATCAAAGGGAGATCCACATACACCCCAACTCTTAATCCCTCCTTGTTACTTTGTGTCTCTTGTGTCTCTCGGTCTGTGGATTAAGATTATCTGCACTCTGTAGTTGATACCCAGTTATAAATGAGTATATACCATGCTTGTCTTTCTGGGTCTGGGTTACCTAATTCAGTGTGATTTTTTTTCTCAATTCCTTCCATTTAACTGCAAATTTCATGATGTCATTGTTTTTAACAGATGGGTAATAGTCCTTAGTATAAATGAACCACATTTTCTCTATCCATTCTTCAGTGGAGGGACATCTAGATTGTTTTGCATTTCTGGATATTACAAACAAAGGATAAAAAAAACCTCAAAAAATCCCAAAGAATCAACAAGCATGGGCTCACTGTGGGGTTCAGTAAGACTGACAATCAGGGAGTCTGCAGAGGTCTAAACTAAGCACTCTGTATAAATGTTATAGTTTTGTAGAATGTGTTTTTGTCAGACTCCTACAGAAGTGGGGTTGACACTTTTATCTGCTTTTGGGACACTTGTCCTCCTATTTGGTTGCCAACCTTAATATGAGGGGAGGCACCTAATCTTATTGCAACTTGATGTGCCATGTTGGTTGATATCCCTGGGAAGTCTGCCATTTTCTGAAGAGAAGTGGAGGAGGAAAGAATTTGGAGGAAAGAGATGGGGGAGATGGAGGAGGTCCAGGAGCAGAAATAGAGAAAGGAAACTGTAGTCAGGATGTAGTGCATGAGAGAATAAATTAATTAGAAAAGGAAAATATGCACTTTTCTCAAATCATATCTATTGGTCTACTCAATTTTTTGTTTGTTTCATTTTTGTAGTTTTGTTATGTTGTTGTCTGTTTGTTTTGAGACAAAGTCTCTGAATGTTATTCAGGCTAAATTTGATCACCTGTCCTTGGCCTCAGCTTCTCTACTAGCTGGATTTAATGGATTAAATCACTGAACCAAGCTCCAACACTAATTCATTAATATTAAACATATTCAGTTATATTTTAAAGTTTAGACTTCCTTAGAGTCATGAATATTTTATTTATAATACTGTAGTAGAGAGGGATATAACTAAAACATGATATTAAAGATAATTTAGTAGTAAAAACAAATAAATATATGATTAAAATAATAAACTAAAATTAATTTCTAATAAATATCAAAATAAATGTTCTATGCCTTAACAACCTAACAATTCAAAAATTAAATGGACGAAGTATACTTTAGAAGAGACTATGAAGTTGTATAGCCATGGAACAAGTGATTTTTTTTTTTTAATTTTCTAGAGTTGAAGACACCTAGGGACATACTGTAGTTGCCACTGGGCTTATTGCATTTTGCTATATGGCTTAGTGCATGTCTTAGAGTCTGTAGTATGTTTCATTCAGAAGATATTGGGCAAAAAGTAAGATTAAAAATTGTTAGGGAAGTCAAGGAAAGATAGTTAAGAAAATGAACTTTGGTCTGGATTGATGCCATCAGAAAGCACCCTACGATAGTATATCTTTTTTTTTTTTTTGTGATTATTTTTTTTATTTTTTTTTTATTGGATGATTTATTTACATTTCCTATGTTGTCCCCTTACCCCATCCCCCACCACCCCCTCGGAACCCCCAATCCCCTCGCCCCTCCTCCTTCTTCTCTGTGGATGTAACCTCTATCTACCCCCCCCACTCCCACCTCCCCACCCTCAAAATTCCCACCCCCTGGGGCATCCAGCCTTCATGAGGTCAAGGTTCTCTTCTTCCACCTATGCCCAGCAGGGCCCTCCACTTTTACATATTCAGCTGAAGCCCTGGATCCCCCCCTAAGTGCTCCCAGGCTGGTGGTTTAGACCCTGGGAGCTGTGGTTGGTTGGTATTGTTGCTCTCCTCATGGTGCCACAAACCCTTTCAGCTCCTTCAGTCTTCACTCTAACTCCTCTATTGAGAACCCCATGATCAGTTCAATGGCTAGTTGTGAGTATCTGCCTCTGAATATGTCTGACTCTTGAAGGCCTCTGAGGAGATATCCATATCAGGCTCTTATCAGCATGCACTTCCTGTCTTCCACATCAGCATCTACCTTTGGTGATTGCACATGGGATAGATACTCAGGTGGGGTGGTCTTGAGACGGCCCCTCCTTCAGTTTCTGTCCCTCACTTTGTCTCCATATTTGGTCCCTTGAGTATTTTGTTGCTCCTTCTAAGAAGGACCGAATCACCCTCACTTGGTCTTCCTTCTTTATGGGCTTCATGTGGCCTGTGAGTTGCATCTTGGGCATTTAAATTATCATCCTGAGTGAGGTAAGCCAATCACAAAAGAAGACACATGGTATTCACTCACTGATTATTGGATATTAGCCTAGAACCTTGAAATGCCCAAGATGCAACTCACAGGCCACGATAGTATATCTTAACCAATAAAAAAACTAAATTAGTCCCAGCTACTAATAGTTGTTTTTATTTCTGTGGTTTTTGAGTCAAGAACTTATTATATTCCGATTTATCTTGAGTTCACTATGTATCCCAGGTAGGAGTTGAATTTTGTGAAACCTCCTGTTACAGTTTCTGGAATAGCAGAGACTGTAAGAATACACTGCTATGTTCTTCTCGGTTTCTAGCAAAATTCATATTGAGTATTTATTCAAATACTTTTTTCAATGAAGGCAATTGGTCTATGTTTAATTCATATGCAATATAATACATAAATAATGTAATGATTATAAGATCTATTCATACAAATTTACATGTTCTTAGTTCTGCACACTCAAAACTCTCGGATATTAAATTTCTTTCTCCATAACCAGAATTTTCTTCTCTGATAATGTACCCCATGTGTTGATTTTTATGCATTTCTGAGTGCAGGAGGACCAGTTGCTAAGCACTTTCTATCATTGTTTTTGAAATGTCTTAATTTTCAAAGTTTCATATGTGTATTGTACTTCTATCTTTTCCACTTTCCTATCTCCCACTCCTTTCATGTAACCCCTTCCTTCCCTGTTCCCTTAAAAGTCATGTAACCTTTTTTCTTTTTTATTCTGATGTACCAGGAAGTCTTACCTAAAAGCAGAGATACATGAGCAACACAAGAGAAAGCAATGAACTGTACTTATCTATTCACTCTTTCCTCATTCTTATTGGAACATTTCTAATCCCAGGTTTCACATGGAAACTTACAAGATAGAGACCACCAAGTTACATCTAGGATAGTCTATCTTGAAGTTAGAGGGCTGCAAATATCTGACTCCCACTCCCACACCTTCATTGTTGAACTGAGAGTCTTAAGGTCCACCTAGCCATTCACTGATCATTCTTGTTCTATGTGAAATTATTTAAAGCCATCTTTCTTGTTTCTCCATCTCTAGATCTTGTTATGGGGATATTGAAATGGAAGCTGGCAAGACTGTCACATAAACCGGCAGCATGAGGCATAACTAGCCCTTACTGCAATCCTCTATGAAAATTATTCCTAAGGAATCAATGCCATCACTGACTCCTGATGGCCAGCCTTGAGTCCTGTGGTGCTTTCCATCTCCAGATAATTAATTTATGTTGAATTCCTTGTGCTGAGAAGAAATGACTTAACATTCAATGTTGGCCAAATGTCAAATGTCAGATTAACCAGATATCTATTCACTAACTGATGTTAAGAGTAAAATGACATTTACACAGTGAAATTGAATGGATACCAAACAAATAGTGTCACATATTGTTATCATAACTGATTCCTACAGAGTATTTATTTTGTAGTTCACTATCACTTAAAAGAAGTTAATTATAGTCACTTTCTGTTTACAGAAAGTAAATAATATTAGAAGGAATCTATCAGTCATTGATACAAAGAAGTATCTGAATAATGATTGTTGTAACTGGCTTGTATAAAAAAATTGTTGAGTGTACTGACCCATTCTGCCCCACATTTGGGGGCCACTATGTCCTGGCTCGAGTTGCTGTTCCAGTCTGCAGGTCAGGGGTCTAGCAAGAGAGAGAGTGGGGATGGAGGGGCAAGAGATGCAAAGAATGGAGATAAGACAGAGGGTCTGATGAAGTCTCTCTCTTATTGAAAGGAAATCCTGGGTATTTATACGCGATACCACGTTCCTTGCCCTCGTGGACAAGCAGGAGAACACAGCTGAAGGCACTATGTCACGTGCCTTGCAGCTGGGGGCACTAAACAGCAAAAGAAGATATGTGAGAAAAACAAGATGTTTATCAGAGTATGCGCAGCTGTTGTGAGCTGTTGAAAACAAGCCTCTTGTCAGGGTATATGGCTCGAGATGGCTGCAAAGAAGACAGCCGCTTTCTGCTAGGAGTTGGCTCCCAACAATTGAGTATTGAATAAGATGTAATTACGGACATTAGCATATAAATGCCATTTGAGGTATATGTTTTATATTAATGATTTAACATAGTAAGCTATAACATTGTTTTAGAGAAACAGATCTTCAGAATGTATATGTATAAAATAATTAAAATTTTAAATACAAGTTAAACAAAGAAGAGTTTTGTGAATGAAACTCCTGCTCTGTTAACCATGGTGGCAAAATTTGCAATTTCTAGCATGAATCAAGGAAAGCGTTCATTGTTATCTAGCTATCTTATGTCTTATCCCATAATAAGCATTGTAGTATTTTTATAGACATAGAAAACAGATATTACTGAGCTCAAGCTATATCTTGTCCTAAGTCAATACATATTGTATAAAAATGGTGCCTTTCCAGACTATGCCTGGCCCTGACTGACACTATTTTACAAATAGCTTTTGAGAACATTTTGAGTATGGAGCTTGACACTGTACCTGAGTCGATATGTGAATGGCAACTTCGGCATGGATGTCTCAGCTGGTCTTTAGTATATGCCAGAATCCAAAAGTAGGCTCTAATGCCAGAGAGGAAGTGTAGTCACTAGTGAGTTGACAGCAATCAGACAAAGGACAAGGGCTCTCTTCTTCCATGTTCTTATATAAGCTTCCAGAAGAAGGCAAGGCCCAGAGGTGGGTTTTCCCAGTTCAAAACATCTGAACTAAAAGTGTCTTCCCACCTGAAAGATCCAAATTAGATGTATATTTTCACACTTTAAACAAAAATCTCTCAAAGATTGCCACTCTGAGAATTTTAGCTAATTCCAAAGGTAGTCAAGATGACAACCAAGAATAGCCATCACACTACTCATCATCTGTGCATACAGTGTATATATCAAGAAGTAAAGAAATAGAGAACTCATAATTGTCCTAGATGTGTCCATATAGTTTGGTCCCCCACTATTGATGCAACCTTCTCAAATTGCCTTATACTGTTCATTCAATTTTCACTTGTCTGGATGTATAATCTATCTATCCTCTGGACACAAACTTCCTCTCAAATTACTTCTTCCCAGCTGAATTGAACTCTGAATATCAACTCTGTGCCTGAAACCTGGCTCTTCAGAGTGGGAAATAGGCCGCAGTGGAGGAGATGTCCTGGTGGGTTTCCACACTGCCAGGTCCCACATACAGGAGAAAGTCTAAGGTTCCAGAGGCTGGAAGCTTTGGAGGTGGTAGGCACCAATGACACAAGAAAGTCCTTGGTTCCAATAGGGTTTATTTTCATGGTGGGTGGTAGATGGTCTGGATGTACCCCCCTCCCCTCAATCTCAGGGCAGACCTGAGTTAAATAGGGAGGGAGAAAGGGAGAGGTTCTGGGAAGACGCTTAATTTGCTCTGCCCTCTGGCCTTCATTAGTATGTGAATCCTTAGGACCTGAGGCCTGTAGTCACTCTGCCTGTGCACTTTGGGAGGGGCTGTAATTGCCTATGTGACTGAATAATGTAGGTCTATGGAGACAAGACTGCATGTCAGGACTCTGGGTTCTGGAGACATCGCCGAACACATGCTGTTTCTCCCTTGGAGTCTCAGGGTTCCGGGCCCATGCCCAGCCAAGAACAAAGATATCCTTACGCAGCCCCACACTTCAGCTGACATTTTTCATCACTCACAACACACTATCCATCAAAACTCCAACTTTGCATTGTTATCAATACAGAAATTCCTATATCCTTATTCATTTCCCAGCTTGACCCCTTAGGCCTCTTTGAACTCCTTGATATTCTTTACCTCTTTAGATCTTTGAAACTATTCTATTATTGATGATAGCAGATAGACAGATAATATACATATTTATTGTGTGAAGTGTATATGTGATGGTAGTTATCAATATTCAAGATTGGAACAAAAGAACCTGTTTGTACTATAGCCACAGATATAAAGGAAAATAGTACTTTCTGGCAAACTGGTAACATTAAATCCATTGTACCTTGTAGATTTTTATATTTAATGAATTTTGTCATTGATGAAAGGCACAAAAATGTTAGTATATGTTTCTGACATAGTATGCACACAACAGAAATTGATACCATGAAGTGGGCACAATAACAACAACTATTTCACATTAAAATTGAAGCCCCCATCTTGTTACTTTTTATGTAGAGAATGATAATATGCCCTTATGAATTAAGTGTTAGAGATGGATTTTTCGCTCATAAGCATAGCATGTGCAGAACATGATAAATGCCTAAATTCTATTCCCAGAATGCCTTATCCTTCATAGATAATGGTTAAATCTTTATTGCCATCACAATTTTTTATGGGTGATAGTCAATTGTTGAGAATCTCTCTTTACATAGTCTGTTTCATTGCCTCATAACTAAGCATTAAATTGAACAGCATAATTTTTGTTGTTGTTGTTATTGTTGTTGTTGTTTTCATCTAAGACCACTGGGTTTGGTCACTGGGTCTATCCTCACAAGATCACCCTTGACTTTGCATAGAATAGCATGCAGATATCTGAATCTACAAGATAAACACCTTGTCACTGCAAGTGTCAATTCTAATCTGGTGCAGAACTACTCAAAGACAGTTCTAACCTAATCACCTTCTGAGACACTATTTTATTTTAACAACTAGAAGAAACAGGGGCAAGGTTGAATGTAGGGTCATTTGTCTTTTACAGGTTTTCCAAAATATTATCTATTTAAGGTAAGAAATTAAAAGACTGACCAAATTAATTTGTATCTTGATTCTGAAAATCATTGTGGGCTACTTGCTGGTATTTAAACCATTCAGAGATTCACAGGTCACATCAAACCACAGCAAGCACTTATTTTTCTTAATGCTACATTTATTAATTTAGGAATATAAAAATGTATGACATCAATTATCAACATTTATTGTTTCACCTAGTTTAAAAAAACATAAAACATGAAAGTTGTAGTTAAAATTCCTTCTGTGCCTCTTGGAACTCAATGTGCTCCCAAATAAATCTTAAATTCTATGCTATATTAGCTGATTTTTTAATCCTCATAAAGTTTTAGAGTGTAATGCCAAATCTAGGTGTTTAGAAAATGTAGCATTTTTATATGATTTAGTACATTAATATGATTTCCATTGAATCACTCAGAAGTAATATTTTATTTTATTCAAACACATGGTTTATCTGTTTATTCATGTAAATTATTATAACTAGATACTTTAAAAATGCATACACTCACCTATGGACATTTTACCACTTTTTAATGTTTTAGTGTTTTAAGCTTTTTCAACATTTGCTCTTACAAATATATACACATTTGATACAGATGCATTATATATACCCACATATGTGGAGGGAATTATTCCAAAGGGCATTTCTCTCTAAAACTTAAAGAATTTTGGCAAGTAGCTCAGCATCAAACCCTCCACCATAGAGTCTGAATATTTTCATTTTTCTATATCCTGTTAGTGTTAAGTTAACCTGATCATTTAAGTTCCTGACAAACAGGAATAGAGTAGGAAAGTTCAATCATATGTAGATATGAGTGTTGTATTTTTAATGGACATTAAAGTTTTTCTTCTGGACCTTGCCATTTTACTTATATTTTTGTTCTCCAAATGAATATGTTCTACAGATGTATAGCAAATATTGCAGTATGTTTTCACTGTGAGCTTATTGACATTTTCATGTGCAAGAACCACTTCTTTCATTGTGAGACTTGACTTTTTCTCTACATTTATAGAGAAAAACATCTTTTATGATGTTACTGCATAGCAGTACTATTTCTACTTTTCTGTGCTTGCATATTCCTTCTCTAAATAGATATTTCTTTATATGTGTAGACACTATGTTCCTTATTATGGGTTGTGCATCACTGAAATTAATTTTTCTCTTTCTTTCTGTTGTCCTATTTTTTCTGTTCTAAGTACTAGTTCAGATCCTTAAAGACAAAATAGTAGTCAGCTTCATACTTCAGGGATGTTCCAAGCCATGCTATCCCTTCTTTACATTTCTGCTTCTTACATTCTAAAACCCATATCACAGGGCTATATTACTCAATAAATCCATCTTTCCCAGGTCTGCCTTACACATCTTGCCACATATGATCATCTAACACCATAGCTCAAACTCAAACTTTTGAAGTGAGTCAGTAAGGGCATGGAGTAAAACATATGCATAAGCACTAAGCCTCATGAAGAGTTGGAGGTCACAGCATTGTTGATGACAGCATGGAAAAAACTTTTGTGTTTCCTTCTCTCGACAATGGCAGCAATAACAGTTGAGACTGACTCTATTGCTAGAAAGTTGGTAATAAGACTTAAGTCTCTTTATCTCAAGAGACAAGTAATACTAGCAGATTAAAATTGTCTGGACATATTTATTTCTGTTGTAACTAATGAATTATTTCATATAACAAAGAACATGGAGCAATGAGTAGCTTGCTACTAGAATTTTGGGGGCCTGCTTCTCACCCTTGCACACTGTGTTCTTGAAGATGCTCTCAATGGTTCCTAGCCACATTCTCTATCTTAGTTGTTTCAGAATCAGTTTGCTAAGACCTAGTAAAACTCATTACTTAACGTTATAAATGAAAATTCAGTTTTATTCAGTAGGCATTCTATTGGCCTATTGTTTTTAAAACTCTTATCTTGGTTATTTATATGAGTCAGATTTTTTTACTAAACAAACATGAAAGTCATTGCATAAATAAAATGAATTCGTTATACACCATTTTAAAATTGATCGAGTAAGTTGAGTATCTCGCTAATTTTTACAAATTAAAAAACTCAATGGAATATATTTCTAATTCATTTATTTTTCTATCAAGGTCATTTTTAGATGCTAGTATTGCAGATATATGTGTTTTACATAAGATTTTAATTTGGGGGTTTACCTAATTCTTAAAAACCCATTGAGGATTTATTTCCTCTCTTTATCTTTATGCTAATATTTTAGACATCATTTTATTGTCACTATGGAAAGACAGAAATGAAAATGCTTTATATGCATGTATAAACTTGCAAAAGAACTACTGTAAGTTATTATCAAAAAAAGAACAATAGGAATAGATATATATGCACATATACATGTATATATTATTCTTAATCTCTAAAGCCATGTTACTCCACCCCTTTTAGGTTGTATGCCCTTTTCACAAGGGTCACCTAAGACCATTGGAAAACACAGATATTTATATTACAATTCATAACACTAGCAAAATTACAATTATTAAGTAGAAATAAAAATATTTTTTATGTTTCTCGGGGTCACCACAGCATGGAGGAATTGTAATGAAGGGTCAGAATGTTAGGAAGGTTGAGAACCACTGCTCTAGAGGATAGAATATAGCAAATGAAATATGTTTTTAGTTATACATCTGAGTTTCCTGGTGGCTCAGATTAAAAGAAAAAACTCTATTAAAAAGGAGTAAATCGATCAATTCTTTTAGGGAAACCTAAACTTCAGTAACTTGAGTATATTGCTTGACTCATAGAAAATACTAGATAGGTAAATTTTGTCAAGTACCTATTCTCACCACTTATCTGATGAATACATTACTTGGAAGAGATCTAGCTAGAATGACCAAATAACAAAAATTAGTCTGTTTTGCCTGACAATCGTAGCCAAATCCTCACTTTTATTAGCATATTAGCTTTTGTTGATGGGCTTATTTAGATTCACTTGGTTAACTCTAACAGAAAAGCAATTTTTGACTACATCAAGCAGAGTCTTTAAATATGGAACGATACAAAGAGCTATAAATAGACTGGAAAGTAATAATGCTGAGCGAAGCATGATGAATAACAAGCTGTGTCAGCCCAGCCCTTACAAATCCTCTGTCACATTGCCTCTGACTTATACCTATGGCAATGATAATCTGTAGAGCTTCCAATTATGCTGATTTTATTAGGAAATCATTCTGAAGCCATTAATTTATAAACATTGAGCTATGATAAGGATGAGATTACAGAATTTGCATAGCCAAGAGTAGTAACTGATAGACACTTTACAGTTCAACAACCTAAATGATGCTTTTTAAGTGTTGAGGTGAAGTGGACTCGGAGGAGCAATTACTTAGAGCCTAACCTTTTCTATTATAACACACTGGTATGCAAAAATATGCAATAATTCAGTGTTCAGATGCATTTTAAAAGTTTAACTACAGTCTCTTTAAAACTGCAGCTCATCTGCAGCATAATATCAAATGTTACATACTTGGAAGAGATAAATTATTCTTCCCGATCAAATTATATGAGGATGAATAATTTTATACTATATAATTGGTGAGCTGGATAATTCAATAAGCCCATTTGCTGCAGTTGAATACTTTTCACAAGTTGAGTTTCCATAATGAGGAAGGCAGTTTTGTAAAACAGCTGCCAAATATGAATAGCATTAAAAATTACTTAGTAAATAGACTAAATATTTTCTAGATATAGAACTAGTTATAGGCAGGAAAATGTTAGTAGTTTTACAATGTCTATCAATTTTATTTTCATTTAAACTTTGTAGGAGACAATATGAAGATTACCTTTTTAACAAATAGGAACTGCTTTGTAATTGAAATATCTTATTGAAATTTTACCTCTTATTTTCATTAAATAAAGTTTACTCATTAATTCTTTCCAGTAGTACCTAAATTCTAAAAGTCACATTTATATGTAAATTAAGCTATTAAAAAGTTATATCTGAGTGACGCAGTTCCTATCTTCCATTCTAATCTCATTAACAAACATAGCCTTATTCTATATCTAATCAATGCACTTATCATAGCAACAGATGTTTATCCACTTACAAAAGTAATGACCTATGTGCTTGAGTAATATTTGTTCTTAGGTATGTACTGATTGATACTTGAAACATTTGACAGGTTACATATTTGCCATTTTTCTTAAGTAAAATCTAACAGGGGTAGCTGCTCATAAATCACTCTCTTAATTTTTAGTGGATTCTTCTCAAACATAAGCTTTATGGATCACTGACCTGGATTTTTCTATAAATATCTGTAAAGTCTTACTATACACTTTCAGATTCCTTCTTTGTTTCTAAAATTTTTGAGTGAGCATTCAATTTGGAGATGAATGTGCTTTGGGTAACTTTTCTTCTAGCTAGACATATTTTGTAGAATTGAGATATTTCTTCATATGTGCTTCCTGCTTGGATATAATTGAAAATAATGTAATTTAAAACCTCCCATTTTGTAGATTCAACTATGATAGTTTATTTGTCTTCACTGTCAATTTGACCAGAGTTGGAAAAACCTAGAAGACACACCTCTGGGGATTTCTCAAGGGGTGTTTCCAGAGAGGCTTAACTGAGGAATGAAGACTGTCTCTGAATGTGTGTGATGCCATACACTTATTGGAGTTCAAAACTTGACTGAACCAAAGGTAAACAGAAGGAAGTGAGTATTCATCCCTCTGCTCGATGACGTGCATGAACTTTGACTGCTTTCTTTACACCCATGCTTCCACAGCTAGAGCTGCCATATTCATGGGGAAGGCTATGCTACCATGAGGCACTCTATTTCCAACTATAAGCCAAAATAAATCCTTGGGGAGCACCTTCATAGAAGCAGGAGAAGAAAGGACAGAATAGGGTGGTTTGCAGAGGGGAAACCGGGAGGGAGGATAACATTTACAATGTAAATAAATAAAAGTAACTGATAAAATAGGAAAACTTCTCTGTGATATCATGACTCTGATATACTCACCAGGAGTCGAATGTAATGCACCTATAGGTGCTAAACACACTTCCTGAAGTAGAATTGCTCATCTAAGCCCAACCAACTCAGCCAATCGCTAAAAATCTCAAATGAAGAATAAGTTTCAAAAATTGTTGTCTCCTCTGAATACCATGGAGGCTGGTGTGCTGATACAAAGCGTCTTCATTGAAATACTTGCTGATGAGCCTGGCTCTGGCCTCAGTCTATCAAACCGAGCTGAGGTCTCTGCTCACCCATGCTCTTGTTTTTACTCAGTACCACATGTTTCAAAAGAAACTTTACTTTTCATTTTTTTCAGCCAAAATTTCATCTGGTCTGCTGTTTTTCTTTGATTAGTAAGGATTGACTGTCAGTTGGAGAAAAAGGTGTGGGATGGCCATAAACACTATTGGCAGAAGGGATTTAGTCACAAAAATTCCAATTTCCAATCTTAAACTTCATCTTGTTCTAACTCTCTTACTGTTTAGAAATTCTTTCCTGATGTTAACTGTGTCATGAAGAGTGAAGGCAGATTCATCTCTAACATTGTTGTAAGCCATCCGGTGGAACACAGTAAAGAAATACAGAGTGTACAGAAGTAAAACTTCGGGGAAGGAAACTCAACGCTGAAAATTCTTTGAAGACTGACTAAAGAGGAGCTCAATATACAAAGAAAGCACCAAATCTTTTCATTTTTATGAAATTCCATTTGTAAATTTGGGGAATGTATTCTCTGCTATTTGTTAGAGACATCAGAAAGACCTTGCCTATGCCTATATTTTGAGGTTAATTCCCATTTTCCTTTAAGTTTCAATGTTTCTTACTTTATGGTGTCAGATTAATGTTGAGGGTTTTTGCTTGTTGGCTTGTTTGCTTGCTTTTCCTTTTTCTGCAAGCTGATCCATGGTGGGTCTAGTTTCACTCCCATTAATGTAGATATCCACTTTTCACAGAATAATTAATTAAATAGGCTGTCTTTGTATCAATGTTAACTTATATTTAAAAATATGAAAATATTTATCTTATAGGAACTTACAGTAGAATGATGAGTTATCAGAGAACAGAACAATAGGGTTGAGAGATTACCCTGTGCTACTTGTCATAGCTAAGCATTGTGTGTTGGGTATTTCAAAGACTAGAAGAAATTCTGAATGTTTATACTGTAAAGAAATGATAAATATTTGAAGATATATATATATGTGTGTGTGTATATATGTGTGTGTGTGTGTGGGTGTATTTAGCACAGTTTAAATATTATATATTGTATGCATGTGTCAAAGTATCACTACAAACAAATGTACCAGTTTTGCTTTGTATATCAAATGGAGTACATTTAATTTATATTTTTAAAGTCTGTAGTAGTATTTCTTGTTGTTTGTGTGGCAATCACAACTAAAACCTGAAAATAAATTCTGATTTTGATATATTAAAAACAGGGGAGGATAGCCTTGTCGGGCATAGGTGGGAGAGGAGATCCTTGGTACTATGAAGGTTGGACACTGAGTGTGGCGGAATTCGAGGGTAGCGAGGTAGGAGTGGGGGTGTAGGTGGATGCACATCCTCATAGAAGCAGGAAGAAGGGGGATGGGATATGGTTTCTTGGGTGAGGGGGGAATGGGGTAAGGGGAAAACATCTGAAATGTAAATATAATATCCAATAAAAAAAATAGAAAAAAAACCAAAAAAATCAGTCGTGTATATTATAACTCATGTGATCTATTTAAAATTGCAAATCTAATTATGCTATCATCCTTTCCCCATCTCTCCAGCCCCGTTAACATCATTTTGATGTTGAACTTCTAGTCTCAGGAACGACAAGAAAATATATAAATGTTACTGAAGCCATAAAAAAATCCACAAAAAAAGGAAGTTGGTAAAATAGTATATATGTCTTTGACACTAGCACTGAGGAAGCTGAGGAAGGAGGATTGTCCTGAGTTGGAGGCCACTATGGGCTTTTTGTGAGTTCTTAACCAGGCTTAGATAAATAGTGTGATCTTGTCTCAAAATTTAAAAAAGGAGGAGTAAAGGAAGATACAAGCCAGTAGTTATGTAATTATAGTTTTTCAATATTGGATACACATAATGGAAAAAATATTAGGAAAGTAAATGCTTAGCCTTTAATTTGTATACCAGCAAACAGGCCTGGCTTTATGATGTTCAGGGCACCCAAGAACAGAGATGGTTTTTAAGCAGCCCTGGAAAGCAGTTGTCTTAGAACCTAAACTGCAACAGGTAGGTAAAAGCAGAGATCCAGGACGAGGGCCTAGAAGGGCAGCCGTAGCTGTGCATGTAGATTCTGTGTGATATAGTCAGCCTTCTCTCCTTTAGCTGAGAATGGTATCCATCTTGTATGCTCAGTCTTTGCTCCGAACATCTTTCACCTCTCATAACAAAGTGGGTCTGATATTTCAGAAAAAAGTAAAGCCACCAGTGTGGCTTCTTCAGTTGTGTCCTTTCTATCCTTACCATGTTCCAGACCTGTCCCGAACTTACACTTTTCCCCTTTAGACTCAAAGCTCATTTTTCTCACCTGTTCCACCCACATTTTTCCATTTGTTCCTATTTTAATCAAATATCAAGTAGACTATTCTAGAATAATCCTTCATGAGACGTAGCAGATTGATTAGAATCAGCAATAGAAAGTTTCTTCATGGTGGAGAGAAAAAAATTCTATTACACTAGAGCAACTTTTCCCAGTATCATTTATCAGACAATCTGTGGAGACATTTGCATTATGATTCATAACAGTAACAAAATTACAATTATAGGGTAGCAAAAAACATAATTTTATGGTTGGGGTCATACAACATGAGGAAATGTGTTGTGTTATAGAATCATGGCTTTAGGAAAATGGAGAGCCACTACTGTAGAGATGAAGGTGGTACCCAGACATGTGAAAGACATCCAGATTCTAGAGGCAGAAAACAAAATCAGAGAGAAATTAAAGAGCTGAATGTCTATCTAGCTCCAGGTTAAGTATCATCTGTGTAGATTGTTTTACAACTTTAATGAAATTACTTTATACATACATGGAATTTTAAAAATATAAAAGAAATTGCTTTACATATATTTTACTCAGATTGAAGAGTTTAGTGTTTTGTATTTTTTTGTTGTTGTTTCTCTATTTTTCCAGCACTGTGTAGACATCATCACAATTTTAGAGTATCTTCTTCATTACATGAAAAAACCTTTAAATCGCTTAGGTATTGTTCTTTTATTCCTAGAATGCCCTGCAGAGATTCAGGATAGTACTCTCTATCTATGACTCTAAACCTTGTCCTATTCTGAACATAATGTAGAGAAAAATTTTTTAATATTTGGGGTCTGTAGAGGTTTTTTTTCTCACTTTTGATTCTAAATCAAAATTTTAGCAAGTACCTGTATTTCATTACTCTTTTATTACTGAATATGTTCCTTATATAAATCTATAATTGTGTTTTATTTAGATGCATTAGTTGATGGGTGATATTTCATGATGATACTTCTCATAATTGTAGTCAAGGTATATCTGTGACAATTTCGTATCTCCACATTGACATATTGTTAAAACATCTTAATAGGAAACATTTGTTTCTCATACTTGATTAGAATCATGAATGGAAGATGTCTGTTCGCTTTGCTCAGCCCCTGAGAAAGCAAAAGCAGCAGGATAAGTAGGGCCAATGGTTTTAAATGTGGTTTCAGGCACTTGTCGAATCTTGAGGTTTAAGGAAAGGAGAGCAGTGCTCACCCAGATAGCTTGCAATTCCTCAGATGCAATTCCCCAGATACAACTCTATGACATAACTTGGCTTTTCCAGGAGAAGATAGATTCCACTGTTTCAAGTCTCCTGCTATAAAGGAATTCCCAAGATTTAATATAACTCAGTCTAATATCATTCTTTAGATTAACCAAAAAACTTATTTATGGGACTTAGATCTGTAAAATTGTTGGAATTTACCAGGTACTGCCCCTGAATCATTAGAGTAAGTCATAGTTGTTCCCTTGGATTGTATGTGACACGTTCATCAAGCTTTGCTGATTTTGAGCAACTTAGAATTCACCAGGCTGTAATTATTTTATGATCCTGAGCAGTTACTATTACTCCCTGGTGTAAATGTTTTCACTTCCTTCCAAAAAGTTTCAAAATTCAAAATATGGCCACTTGAGGAGTCTAAATCACAGTGGATGAAATGCTTGCTGTGAGTCCCTTGCAGATGCCTGAAACTAAATACAAGACTTATCTCTTCCAATAGGTAGATCACAGCTTCTCATCATGAAGGAAAATGACAAGTCCCTGCTCTGAATAAAACTTTATATCTAGTAATATAATTGATGAAGTTTTTTTTAAGCTGGAATTCAATACCAAAACATTCTTCTAGATCTTCAGTTCCACCCTTTGAAGTATCTGTGTAGTTTTCTCATCCTGCTTTCTACCTGTCAATATAGGATGAGACAATCTTTTCACGTACTATGTCCTTGTGAATGCCACACAGAGAAACAGTAAGTGGGCCCCACCTCAGTCTTTCCCTTTGCTCTCTCATCTCTCCCATTTCTCATCCTCTTAGGAAGCACTCACTCCTATTTTCTTATACCAACCTCTGTAGACAGTCCTTGGTATAAGATTTATTTTAGAAGATTTTGCCTCCCTCTGCCTTCCATGATTGTTTTCTTCTACCTTCAAGTGGGACCGAACCATCCTCAGTTGGACACTTCTGCTTGTTAACTTTGAGTTCTGTGGATTTTATCCTAGGTATTCTGTATTTTTTGGCTAATATCCATTTATTAGTGAGTACATACCTTATATGTCCTTTCGAGTCTGAGATACCTCACTCAAGATGATATTTTCTATTTCCATCCATTTGTCTACAAAACTCATGATGTCCACATTCTTAATAGCTGAATAGTATTCCATTGTGTAAATGAACCAAATTTTCTGTATCCATTATTCCATTATGGCACATCGGGGTTGTTTCCAGCTTCTGGCTAACACAAATAAGACAACTGTGAACATAATGGAGCCCATTTCCCTGCATGGTGGGGCATCTTTTGGGTATATGCCTAAGAGTGACATAGCTGAGTCTTCAGGTAGAGCTATTTTTTTTTTCTTTCTTTTTTCGAGACAGGGTTTCTCTGTATAGCCGGGGCTGTCCTGGAACTCACTCTGTAGACCAGGCTGGCCTCGAACTCAGAAATCCGCCTGCCTCTGCCTCCCAAGTGCTGGGATTAAAGGCGTGCGCCACCACCACCCGGCAAGGTAGATCTATTTCCAATTGCCTCTAACATGATGAAAAGAAATTCCTGTTAAGAAAAAAAAAGTACTTTTAGTTTTTATTTGTTGCTAGTAAATGATATGCATTACTCCACTATAGCAATGGTAGGTAGACAGTGGCAGAGACTCTGTGTCTGTGCAGGTAATGACATGTACTCTGGCAGTGTGGAGAAGCAGAGAGCTACAACTCCCAGGCAGCTGGGTGATTACAAAGATAACAATGTAAACTCTATAGCATAGTGTGTTCTAAGTTATATTAGGAAGGTGGATCATTTTAACTTACAGTTTTACCACATTTTGATGGGAAATCAGGATGTTCAAATGCATTATTCAAGTTGAAGAGCATCTGCATTTTGTATAATCATAGTCTTGACCTTAAGCTTTGAAAATTTATCCACCAGTTTTCTTAAGACTTCTTATATATCCGATTCTGTGGTTATAAAATTCACATAAAATTAAACTTGTTATGAATACATTAATACTGAAAAATTTTATGCAAGGTTAATTGTAAGTATCTAGGAGGCACAGATAATTGCAAAGAATACCAAAATCAAGCACCATACACCACCTAGTTTTCTGATACCACACCTTCATAGATGCTTGATTATAGAACGTTATTATTGAATATCAGCTATTATGTTCAGTTTGCTTTCATTTTCCTTCTTCAGTTATCAAAATTATATTATGTCTAAAAGCTCATTGAACCATAACTATTCTATTATTATTTATTTTGTGTTTGTAGGGCCATCAAACATGAATTTGGCTCACTTTGCATTTTAACATTTTTATATGACATAAATTAGCAAGTTAAAGCAAATTTAGACATTTATCTTACAACAAATTATTAAATGTGGTTAAACCAAAAGTCTTCTTTTTACTATAACATCAAAGAAAAGAACAAATATTCTAGGCAATTCAGGAGCCCCAATTATGAACTCTGTGAGAGAAGGGAGTCTCTTGGCATTATAAGCAGCTGGCTTGGTTTTGCCTTAGCTCTGCTTTGATCTCCCTCTGTCTTCTTTTCCTTCTTCACTGATGTTTCTTTATTCTTTATTCAACGGGCATTTAGTGCTTACTTCCCAGGTGCCATGCCCACTACCAAAGGGTAAAGATACTAATGAGACAAGACATCCCAGGGATCATGGGCCATGAAGGAGACAGATAAATAAGCACAGAGCTCTTGGGTAATGTGACCAGACTCTAAATTAGTAACAGAGCTATATTTGATTCTGAAGGAAACCTGTTTACTTTTAGAATTTTAAAACACCAGACTGTAGAAATATTTTGCTGAAACAAGTTAAATAGCACACTAAAGTAGATTAAATATCCATGTACAAGAGACCCCATCCTGAGCACTGCTGTTACTGAGTCTTGTAGGCCCTTACAGAAAATGTTCACTTCCATTCCTACCATCCCACTCCCATTGAACTAATGCTCATTGTTTTTTTTATTTTTTGAGATTATAATTTAATCATAAGGTGTCTTCCTTTTCTTTTCTTCCATCAAACTTTCCCATATGTCACTCCTTAACTCTCCTTCAAATTCATGGCTTCCTTTTTCACTAATTGATATTTTTGTATGCATGCATGTATAGTTTGTTGTGTAGGGTAGAAGCCATATAGATTTTTTCCCATCTATCTTAATATGTTCATTGGTATCATCCTTGCTCAGCATACTTTTTGGGTGGCCACATTGTTGAGATTTTACAGGTATAGCTTCTAATGTTACTAGGAGACAGAAACTCACAGAAAGCTTCTTGATTCTTGTGTCAGATAATCTTCTTCCTCCTCCTCCATATGCAATGTTTCCTAGGCCTTAGGTAGAGTTGATTTTTGTAGATGTATCTTTTGCGACTGAGCTCCACTGCTCTGTATTTTGGTTGGCTTTCTTTAAAGATCACTTTATGTTGCAAAGAGAAATTTTCTCATGAGAAGTGAAAACTATACTTATATATAGATATAAAGACAAATGTCTACAGATTCTTTTCGCAGGAATTATACTGGTTTAATGAGTTGTTATACATTGTAGACTCTCCTCCAAAAACCATGATTTTATTATTACTGAGTAGTTGGCGAGGTTCCCAGTACCAGGAATAGTCTTTTCTTGTTGAGTGGGTCTTAAGTTAAAGCTGTTCGTTAGCTCTAAGATATACACATTGATACTATATCCATTTAGTTGTCATGGCATACTAGTATTGATGTGGTTCGTAGGCTCCATAGTGGGTGAGACTGCTGGTAGCCTCTCTCTTTTAGATGTCTGAATGGAGTCTTTTGGTAACATAAAAGCTAGACCTCAGGGAGAGCAAATACAAGTTAGTTCTAAAACATGGGTTTATAGGCCCTGTTTATGAAGTGCATAGTGTCTTCAACAAGGGAATTTACTCTTTCACCTCTGTGGGGTAATCATAGGCAATTGCAATAAACTCTTCTAGACAGATTGTTGGCTTGACCAGATGACTTCTCCTTTCTAGTGCAACACAAGGAGAAATGACATATTTGTTTTGATTTTAAGTTTCCAACATTGAATAAACAACTATCTCAGTGTTTTGACTTATGCCTCTGAATGTTTCCAACCTCCACTATAAATTATAGTTCTCCAGGCTATACACCTTCTAGCCATTGTAATAGAATATGATGGCTAAAGCAGATGTGTTTATCGTACTGCACACACATAAATATGAACAAGAAGTGTCCAACCAAATTGTATGTAGTCAGAAGAGCAAATATCATTCATATTTTCTGATTATATTTTCATAAAAATAATTGCCAGAAATCTCAGCATTTTCCCTTGGCATTTTCTCTCCTCTAAATAACTAGTGTTTTGATTTAATTAGCATGTGATATGTTAATTTGACTAACTAAAATTTTATAATAAAATATATAAAACATTATTTTTATAACTATGAAAAGTTGATTATTAGAGATAATAAGCCTATTACTTGATAACAGATTGGATAATTATTTGATAAACAGACTAATTTAAAAATACTTATCTCTCCAGTGAGAGAGGATATTTTTAATCTTTCTGTGCATCTCAACAAAAGATAAAGGTAGAGTTAGGATAATTGTTCTTTGTATAAGTAGAACAGCCAACTTCAGGCTTGCAGAACAAATCTTTGATGCTATTGATATTCAGACTCAGGCTTTATTTGTCCGCTGACTTTTCTGATTAGTGACAGCGGACCCTGGAAATTTCCCAAAGTCCCATGAGCCAATTCCCATGTTTCCTTATATATCAATACTAATTGGTTCTCTCAACAACTTGGCTCATAGAAAATTGCAAGGAGTTCATTGATGAGGTGAGAGAAAAGGCTACGGAAAAAGTATAAAGCATCTTCTCAACCCTATATTACCAATATTCAACAACTCGGAATGCTCTTATTCTATTTCTTTTCAAAGAGAAGTGACAAATACCATATGGATACTATCACTTCAGACTTTGTGTAAGTTATAGTTTCAGTCATGAGCGTCATCAGAATGTCTGGTGAAACTACATGGAGCTGACTTCTGAGGACTGGGGGTTTTGTTCTAGGAAAGTTACATACACCATATTTTACAAAATCAAATTTTTTTGGAAAGATTATGCTACCACATAATTTTCCAGCTTTGCTCAAGCTTCTAATAGAGTCAGATGAATGGTTAGTTAAGCACACCATGTAATTTCATACTCCATTTAAGTTGATTGATTTATAGTTTAATAAAGATGATCACAGAAAATTAAAATCATAGTTTAAGCAATAGATATTTGATATTGTCCTACTTGTTTTACATAGAGTATTGCTGTTGTCATAATTAAAATTGTATCACTTCCTCTGAAACCAAGAGTGGACTCCACCAAAAGTTTCTGTCAAATGAAATCTTCAACACACATTTTTTTCCCCACAAAGTTTGCTGCTGTTAATTCTTTCTTCAGTCTCTCTTCATATATAATTTTATGGATGTATTTTAAGTAACAAAACATAATATGACATAATTTTAATAAACAATGTGATTTGGAATCAATGTATAGGCTTCCTAGTAAGATATTCTAGAAAAATTCTAGTAATACAAACCCTTGAAGATGTTTTAGAAATCTGGTCATGACAATGAAATATGCAAAGAAGGAAATATTGTTCATTATTTGCCTTATGACTTATTGTGGGTATGAGTAAAATGGAAAATCTATATCAGTATGAATGGCCTTGAGGTACTTTTTTCTGCTGTACAAGTTGATACACATTGTTAGCTATTAAACATCTGAAATCATTGTGCCTCTTAATGTAATGAGACATAATATGAAATTATTGGTAGAGGTGGTGTCAATGTAGCATTTTGGGATTTTGATATCTTCCCTCAGTGGGAGTTTTCAGTCCATGTCAAAAGGTACAAGCAGATGATCTCCATTGTTCTGGGTTTGCAGTGTACTAGTTCCCTGTTTCTCTTTCTTTCTTTTTTTTCTCTAATCTAAGTTTACTGTGGTGGGGATCTAGCTTATCTCCCTTATTTGTTAGCTTTCTTATTCATTTAAAGATTTGCTTGGTCAGCTTTATAACATGTGTCTTTTCTTCATTATCTATTTTGCAATCAACATTTTATTCATAAAGTTTATGAAGCTGTCCTAGCTTGTCCTCAGGACTCTTTCAGGTAAGGTTATACTCTTTTCAGGCAAATATTGGCATGAGAACATAGTACTAGTTCTTTATCATCAACTATAATCAGAGATCGAGGTCTGATCAGGTAGGGTGATTGTTACTAAAGAGTTATTAGGCTTTTACTCTCAGGTTAGATATATAAAGTACATATGTCATCCTGGCCCACATGAGCACTTTTATAGATAGGTTTACATATAAGTTAGTCATGTATACATTTATTTTTGCATAAGTATCTATTGGAATATTTATATTTATTTTGAAAGATCAAATTCAGTATATTTTTATAAATACAAATATCATTTCATTAAGCATTATTACTAATATATGATGCAATGTTAATTTTTGTGTGCCAGAACTTGTATTTGAGATGTTTTTCAACTAAAAATTACTTGTTCTTCAATATTGAACTAAGATATTTCATTCATGAAGATATTTATTGCTCCTTTTACTTCACTGCACTTTCATCAGATACCTATGTGTTTTGTTTTATTCACATTCTTATTATTTTCTAAATTACTTGTTTAAGAGATAGATTTCAGTTTAGATACATTTGTGTATATTTTATATATGTGGTGGATAGAACTGGGTCTGCTGAGGATGATGTCTTTTACTTTGTTCAGCATCCCTTCAAAACTGGAAATTCTCATTTTCCAATACATGTAATCTTCTAAGGCAGACCAATCACAATCCTATCATCTACTGCTTTCCACTATTATAAAGGCACCTGTGAACTTGTACTCATTTGAACACAGTTCTTCTTTCATTGTATAGGTCAATGATTCATGTAATAGGCATTGAATGAAGAGTTTATCAGAATCCTTCATTAGAACTGAAAGGGATTACCTACAAGTAAAAGCTAAGCTTTATTTTAGCTATTTAAATGTTTAGTTACATGTGATTATATTGCTCCACCTCAAAGAGGGATGGGGTGAGTAAGCTGAAAGTGTTGATTATGTTATCTGAATAATTGCTGAATAACCAGTATTTTTAAACTTCTAGGATCAGTAAGACCATAAATTTAAGTATTTTGGCTTATCTATATTTGAATTTGATGTCTATTACTGAAAATACTGATATGAAGTCAGAACCAGAATTCAGCAAATTGAAAGTGATAAGCAGGAAAATAATCGCTTCCCTGAGGGATCCTTCTCAGCAAGGATGCAGCTGATGCTCTGTAATGAGCAATAAAGCAGCAGATTATGCCATCCCCTGCTAAATGCTCAGCTCTGGTCAGGAGGAGACTCAAGGCAGAAAATCTAGTAACAGAGTAGAAAATAGCAAAATACCATGTTGTGTTGTCTAGATCTTAAAATTAATTAACCGATTTGCTATTTTGTAACTTCAAACACACACATAGTAATCTTTGATTTAAGACTCCTCTTTTATCTTTCTATTAGGTCTTGTTCTTACAGCAAATTTTTCTTCTTTTCAATTCACTCTCAAGTCATTCTGTACTTCAAAAATAAGAACAACTTCAGTTTCATGTTTGGTTCCCTGATAACCTAAGTGATAATTGTATTGCATGTAAATTTCTAAAAGAATAACATTTAACAAACCATGATACTAATAGCTTGTCCAAGACTGAACCTAAATTTAGAAATTGTTAGAAATACGATGAAGTAAAAGATAGAAAATATTACAAAAGTAATAACTGAAAAATGAAGAAATCGTGAAGTCTCAGAACTCTAAACCTCTCCTAGTCTATATCACTTTAGCAGAGAAAATGAACAATTTTATATTAAAGCGTCAGCCACTGAGGTGAAGGTATGGCAAAAGAAATAATTTACTATGCCATACCATACAGCTAGCATTTTCATGTAGCTATTGGAGATGATGAATGAATGTGAATACTCTAGTTGAAGTTCAGAACGCCACAATTGTTAAGAGGCATCTTGAAACAAAGAACAAGGTTCATGGCTCTTCCATGAATGATGTTATCTATTACCACAAACTCATAAAATATACAGGAAGTTTAATCCAGCAACATGGCTGATCTTGCAAGGAATCACATCCAAAGACCTTCTGAGTCTATGTGATACAGCTAGAAGGACACATCATTAAACCATCTGGCTGGAATACTGACATACTTAACAATGAAGGTAAGGTTCTTTTGTAGGAGGAAGTACCCATATTTGAAAGCGATGTCTAATTTAGGGGCAGGCAAAGCAATGAATCAGAGGTAGATATGACAGAATTAGTCAGAAGTAGGATATGCCCAATTCATACAAGACCAGTACAGGAAAGAACAGTGCAAAGAAAGAAGGAGGAGGAGGGAGAGGAGGAGGAAAGAAGAGGGAGGGAGGGAGGGAGAAGGAGAGAGAGAGAGAGAGAGAGAGAGAGAGAGAGAGAGAGAGAGAGAGAGAGAGAGAAACAGCCAGGGACTATGTAGGAACAGAGAAAGCAAGAGTATTGGAGTCACTGGCAGTCCTTTCATAGGCAGCCCACATCTGGACCACCTGTTGGCTGTGGCAGATGGTGATAACAAGCTGTAAGGTGTTGCTAGTTCCCTGGGAGGAGCCTAATGGAATCTGTGAACTTCTGGTCTCTGTTGTCTGAGCATTGTAATTGCCAGCACCTGCTCATAGCTTTTTTCATAGATTCCAGGGCATCAAATGCAGTCATTCACAAATATGAAAAGCCCTTCATCGGTATTTGATAGATTTATCTCTGTTTATTTCACAGTATTGGTATATATGTATAGCATTATTTGACATTTTACATGTATTTGTATATATATACTCGTATGTCTAAATAATACATTAATAAAGCATATGTGTTTTCTCAAGCTTCCATATCATTGCACAGTTGTCTCTCTACAATTAGATTCTTACCTGTGCTTCTAATTTTATACTTTGTATTATTTATTGTTTTAGTATAGAAACATTTATAAATATAAAATATTAATTTAAAATATATTGTCATATGTGTTTTCAAATTCAACGTACCATTTGTATTAATATTTGGGTATTTGTTGCAGGAGATATTAGAAAAAACAGCAGCCACCTGGCTGACGACTGTAAGTTCCCACACTAATGGTGGCACTGGCTGGTCGGTGGCAATGGCCCAGGACCCACAAGTTGTTGGCATGGCTGTTGCCTTTGCTGGTCAGATCTGTGGCCTCCACAACTCTAGGCATGGCCCTGGGCCAACTCTGCCACCTCCATCATGCTCAGCTTAACCCCAGACAATAATCACCATCCTCACAGTAGATATAATTCCCAGTACTCAGTAGATATAAGACTCTTAATGCTTAAAGATTAACCAAATAGATTTATATATCAGCAATTACTCAATACACAAGATGCCCTCACAATTAGAAGTGTTAACCAATTATCTAACATTGATATGAATAACTACCTGAGACTACTAGAGACATGAGGGTATACATCTGCAGCCGTCTCGCCTCTATTCTGTTCCTCTTCTTCCTCCCTCCCTGCATTTTATCCCCTCCAAACTCCTAGCTCTGCCTCCCTCTTCCCTGTCCAATGACAGGGCTCTGGTGCAAATACATTGGGCAGGAAATTTCTGCCACAGATATTAGGTAATATGCCTATTGTTACACAATAGTATTTCATTATCAGCATTGGAAATGATGTTTCCAAATCACTCTTCCCTTTTACTGTTATTTCAGACACTTTAGTTTTACTAAAGGTTTTATAATTATATTAGTTGAAAAATTGATTTATAAAATTATAAAAGACAGCACTTACCAAAAAATATCTTACCATAAATAAGTTTAGAGAACCATGAATTAAAAGAAACATTAAGGAGGTCTATCAAATCAAGATGTATTCATCTATCTTAACACAGAAATTTTTCTCACAGACATATTGGAAAATTCAATGAGGACAAGATTGGAGTCAAGCTTCTCTGGAAAAAGTAAACCCAGAGCACATCCATAAATACCTGTAGGAGAATTTATTATAGGAGCTGGAAGAGGCTGGAAACCCTTAGAAATTACTGGTGTAATTCACACATAAGTCCACAAGCCTCAAAAACACATTGGCCAATATCTGAGACAGAAGGGCATGAGTAGTCCAGAGGCAGAAGACTTCTGTCCATCTTCCTCTTTTCCCATTCAGAAACCTGGTGAGTTGAGAGGTGGTTACTTGCACTGAATACACTCTTTTTAAATTAGAGTATTGATTCAACTGCTTGTCTCCTGTATAAGTATCCTCAAAATCACATTTAGGAATATCATGCTACCTGATTCCTTGACAAAGACAAATCCACACATAAAATTAACCATTATCATTGATGTTCTGAACAACAAAACACAACAGTCATTAATATTTTCACTGTAATGATAGGATTTATAGAAATTGTAATATATATTTGTATGTGTAACTCAGACTAAAATTGTTTTGTGTAATGGTGAAATAATTGCACTATTGGGGTATTTTGAATAGAAACAAAAATATCTCATAAATATTAACACTCTAATTGCTCTTTCAGCAAACAGGAAATCAGAAAGAAACTAAACCCTGAAGTTCCTTGAATGAATATATTTTCAAAATGTTAATAAGAAATTAGGAAAGAGATGAATAGTGGCTAGTGAGGAAAATGAAGCTTAAATATTATCCAAATATAAAATGATGTATAAACAAAATTAAATGGATGTATGAAGAATAAAAATTAAAACAATTTCAAAAAATAAAAGAGGAGTTAAACCCAAAATTAGTAGAAGGTAAGAAATAATAAAAATCAGAACAGACATAGGTAAAAATGAGAAGAACAGAATGTGATAAGCCTAAAACTTAAAAATTATAGTTGCTGCTAGAATCACAACAGGCTAGAAGCTATGCAAGAGGAACCAGCATTCAAGTGAGCCTTGGAACCCACAGGGAAAGCTACTCATGCAAATAAATAGATTAAAACAAACAGACACAAATTGTGCTTTTCAAAGATATTGATTAAATTGTTTAACATTTAGTTAATCTAACAAGGAAAAAATATGAACTGGCAGTATAACTAAATAAAACCTGAGATGTAAAAAAAGATATTTCAGCTATGTATTAGCTCTCAATGTAGAAACACAGCATTCACTTCACAGGGATTGGAGATAGTTTATTCTCACAGTTAAATATGAGAACATGACCCTCAGTACTGTGATCTAATGTCATGTCAATTTTCTGAAGTTTATATAACAACTGAACAGATAAGGTCATAAATCAATGCACCTTTTAAATATGTTGGTGGAAACATCAGGTGAGCCATCTTAGGTACATCTTAACTCTCAAGCCCCTATCTCTCTCTCTCTCTCTCTCTCTCTCTCTCCCTCCCTCCCTCCCTCCCTCCCTCCCTCCCTCCCTCCCTCTCTTCCTCCCTCCCTTCCTCCCTCCCCCCTCAATTTTCTGTGTTTAAATTTTCCAATTTTTCTAAAACATCTATTATCTTGTGTTAGTTCATGTTAATGATATCATTTCTAACTAGATCCATTTTGGAAAGAGAATTTCCAACCAAATAGGCTCTCATTTTGAAATTTTAAGGAAATGTGAAATAATTTCTTGGAGAGTACTTAAACCACCCACTTTACAGAGTGCTTATTGAGAGCTAAGGAGTAAGAAAGCAAAGGATTGTCTTCAACTATACAAAATGATTTGACAGAGAGAGAATTACATTGGTACTCCAGCTTAGACATAGAAAATAACTTTCTGCATGGATAGAAATGGAGCATCAAGCCTCAATCCCACCTGGGAGGGGGAAGAGAGCAAACACATGTGGCAGGAGGAGAGAGGGACCAGGATGGGAGAGGGGACATGGAGAGGGAAAGGGCAACATAGATTAGGTATCGGTGGTTGGGGGGAACAGAAGTGAAGTTCTGAGGGCCAGCAAAAAAGAATGGAAACAGGCAATGTCAGGAGGTAGGAGGGAATGTACCCTCTAGAATGTAACAGAGACCTGGAAGGTTAAGAGAAGCTCAGGACTCAGAGGGAGAGACCTTAGATGAAATGCTCAAGATGGGGAGAGGGAATTTGTAGAGTTCACCTTCAATAGAAAGACAGGGCATCAAGTGGAGGAATGAAGTTGCCATCTCACAGTCAAAATCTCTGACCCAGAATTATCCCCATCTAAAAGAACTGCAGAGATAAAAATAGAGAAGAGACTGAAGAAAAGGAGATCCAGTGGCAGGACCGAACTGGGATCCAGTTCAAGGGGTGGCTACAAGGCCTGACACTATTACTGATACTATGGTGTGTATATAAACAGGAGGCTAGCATGGCTGCTCTCTGAGATGCCCAACAAGCAGCTGAAGGAATCAGATGCAGATACTTGCAACCAACCAATGGACAGAAGCCAGGAACCCATGGGGTCAAATTAGGGAAAAGCTGGAAGAAGCTGAGGAGGAGGGCAACCCCATAGGAAGACCAGCAATCTCAACTAACCTGGATCCTCAAGATCTCTTAGACACTGAGCCACCAACCAGATAGCATGCATAAGCTGGTCTGAGGACCCTGAAACATATACAGCAGAGAACTGCATGGTATGGCCTCAGTGAAAGAAGAAATACTTAACTCTGAAGAGACTTGTGACCCCAGGGAGTGGGGAGGTCTGAGATTGGGGGTAGGGGCATCCTCTTGGAGAGAGGGGAGAAGAAACGGGATGAGGAACTGTTGGAGGGTGGACTAGGAGGGAATTAAAGACTGGACTGTAAAAAACTATTAAATAATAATAAATAAATAATAATAATATCATTTTAGTTTCAAAATATTCAAAGAAATGGAACATTAAGAACATCATTAAGTGATGAGTAAATTTGATTAATTAAATTCTGTTCTTTTTTTCTATCACTCTGTTAATTTTATATATTATGTATTGTTTAACTAGAATCTATAAAATAATAAATAGTGAAAGTTAAATTTTATAAAAATTTAGCTATCCTAAGTAATATACTACAACCTGAAACAAATTTTTTAGCTACATTGATGCAAATACTTGACTTGTTTGTTTGATTTTTCTTTAAATATGTTATTGTTCATCATAATTATTATTATGAGTCAGGAAGTTTACGTAGCTCAGGCTAGCTTCCAACTTGCTATGTATTTAAGGATAACTGTGAATTCTTTAGTCTCTTGAACCCATTTCCCAGGTGATGAGATTACAAGCATATACCACCATGCCTGCTTATTAAATATAAACTAACACAGGTAAGTGGTCATATGGTTATGTTACCAGAAATGTAATATACAGATAAATTCATTTTGAGTAAGGATTACACCTCTAGGCTCATATATTTGAAGGCTTAGACACCAGTTAGTGGAGTTGCTAAGGAAAGATTAGTTCTGGTCTTATTGGAATAGTTGTGGCCTTTTTAGAGGAAATGTGTTACTGTGGGTTGACTTTGAAGTTTCAAAAGCCCACACTAGGACTAGTGTTCCCGCCTGCTACCTTAGGATTAGCGTGTAAATGTCTCAGCTACTCTTCCAGCATGTGCCATGATGACCATAGAATAACCCTCTAAAATTATCAGCAAGATCCCAGTTAAATGTTTTTGTTTGTTTAAACCTCCAAATATCGTAAAGATCCTTATTGGACTTGCTTTACTCTATTACAATAGAAAAGGCTGTGTAGAGCTCTTGACTCTGTACAGCCCTTAAAGAAGAATGTTGCCTTTACATAGACAAGACAGGGAGGGTTAAAGACAGCATGGAATAGACAGAGAAGGCCCTGAGAAAAGTCAGATAGAGAAAGAGAAAGATGAGTGCTGGTACAAGAATTGGCTTTCAGCCCCTCCATGGTTGTCAACCCTAGTTCCTCCCATCTTAGGACCATTATTTGGGTTATTTTTGCTTATTTCTGATGGTCCCTGGGTCTCAAATAGGCTGACTAACTCTGTGAAACAACAGATAAATAATTTGGTAGCAAAACCTATTCAGATACATTATCACAAGTTAGCTATGGAGGACCACAAGACTCCAGATGAGGTTGTTACTCTATCCAGGGTGTTTCCAAAACCCAACTCCACCCAACCTAAAAGAGAGGACTTGTGCCCCTAGACCAACCAGAGAGGGGCCACCCAGAACCCCCTCTGACTCGCGATCTGAATTCGTGCTTAGGCTGCGAGGCTAAGCACTGCAAGGGAATATAAATAAAAGTTAAAAATATCTCTCTGGGTTCCCTGAGGGACAAGCCTGAATACATAGGGTTGATGTCAAAAGTATCCCCTCTCTAGGAAAACGACATTGGGATGGGTAAGGCCCTCATGCCTCACTGGACAATGCCAGGGGGACTGAAGCCATTACAAGGTTCCCTTCAATTACTGGAGGTCAGGCCTCTATCCCCGCCTTCCCAAGATTAGAATCGCCACAGCCCTTTTATAGTTAGAGAAGGGAGGAGATGTCAGGGACATCCCTGCTTACACACTGAAGGCCTAAAATCAGCCATAGGCCTAAAATCAGCAATAGGCCTGTCATACATGTATACTAACACCAAGTCTTGGGTCTCAGTGGAAAAACATTGAAACAGATGGCTCTAAGCTATTGTAATCAGGCAGCTTTCATGGAAATTTACTAGCCTGAGGAGTCATAGACATTGTAAATAGGTAGCCTTGGCAGACAATACCAACTTAGATAAGGACAAGTAAATCATAGGCAGAGTCATAGTGATCTATCCCCTGAACCTTCACCTAGGCAATACCCTGTTCTGAAAGATATCTGTATCCGCCCTGAACACTCACACTCCACTGTCATCCCCTTCCCCATGTCCTGCCTTCCTGTGTTTATAACCCCTGTGTGAATGAATTAAGATTTGAAAAAAATAAATTGTTTAAAAAAAAAAGACAGAAAAAAAAGAGTTGCTTGGTGACACTGTCTCTTCATAACAGTAAAACAGTAAGACAATCATGATTGGGACATTCTAAATGAATGTAAAATCATTGATAATTTAAGGTTAATCCTAAAAGAAACATTCCTGAAAAGAGCTGGAGAGATGATTCAGACTTTAAGAATACTGGCTGACTTTCTGCTGGGTGCCGGCTCCTAGCTGTCAAAATGGGCAAGTTCATGAAGTCCAGGAAAGTGGTGCTGGTTCTGGCTGGATGCTACTCTGGACACAAAGCAGTCATCATGAAGAACATTCATGATGGCACCTCAGACCTTACAGTCATGCCCTGGTAGCTGGAATTGAATGCTATCCCAGAAAAGTGACAATTGCCATGGACAAGAAGAAAATTGCCAAACAATCCAAGATCAAGTCCTTTGTAAAAGTTTATAACTACAGCCGCCTCATGCCCACAAGGTACTCTGTGGACATCCCCTTGGACAAAATTGTTGTCAAAAGGATGTGTTCGGGGACCCAGCTTTTAAACTCAAGGCCAGGTAGGATGCTAAGCTCAAGTTTGGAAAGCAATACAAGACAGAGAAGAACAGTTTTTCCAGAAGCTTTGCTTTTAGGTATACTTTTGTTTTTTTGTTTTCATTAATTTAAAAAAATTTAGAACACTGGCTGCCCTCCCAGAATATCCCGGTTCAACTCTAAGCAACCACATTGTGCCTCACAACTATCTGTTACTCTGCTTCCAGGAAGATCTCACGCCATGGACACCAGGCATACACAAGGTGCTCTACAGATATAGATGCACCCAAAACACCTGTATGCATAAAATTAGAAATAGAAATTTTTTGAAAATTATACCTATGATGTTTGACCAAATGATATTATTGTTTCTGTTTATTTTTATTTGAAACTGCATTGAATATGCATAAATGTCACCATGCTAAATAAAAGGATGCTACCCAAGAGAATGTTATTAATTTTGTGTGGTTTCTTTTCTTTATTTCCTTCATTAAATACGTATGTGTGGGTAGGTATGGGTGTGGGTGTTTATCAAAATCTCATCAATTCATGTGAATCAGATCTGTGAGGTTTCACATACTCAGTGGCTATTTTCTTGACAAGATTTTCAGTATCTTTGTGGAACATAAAAATATGTAAATGTATATATAATCAGTCCTATAAATTTGATACCATTTTGCTAAAGTGATCCTAGATAAATCACAAAAGAAGCTAGAAGCAAACTTTCCTTTCTTAAAGCATATGTCCAATCCTAAATGTCAAGTCAGTTCAGATATAAAATATTCTTTGGGTCTTTCCATTTGCTCAATATACTCAGTAATATACTCATTGCATATCCAGTCCTGATCTGATCTGAGTTTTGTGGTAGAAATCTTGTGGATATAAGTCCAAGAGCAGTGCTCAGTTGGATGAGCACCTATTTCCATTACACATTCACTCCAATGTGAACAACAACAGTAATAAAACACTCTTAGATTTGTTTGGTTAATATATATATTTCAATGGAAGTTTCCAAACTACTGAAACAGTCAATTATAGTGCATGTCTTAAAATATGTGCATTGGCCTTGGGCTGGGAGAAGAAGATTAGCTTCATTTTGGGAGTCAACTTCTTAGACTTAGATGCACTATGTGATAGCTGTTTGTTTGCCAGACAACAGGATTAATTTGTAATTGGAATTCTTGCATGCTGCAACCATTGATGCGATATTGTCAGGGGCAGCCTTGCTTATACATGGAAGGACTAAAATCAGCCATAGGCCTAAGTCAGCCTGCTAGCACCATGTCTTGGTCTCTGTGGAAAAATACTGAACAGATGGCTATAAGATCTTGTAAACAAGTAGCCATGGTGGAAACTTACCAGCCTGGATAGTCATAGACTTTGTGGATAGGGTGCCTTGGTGGATAGTACCAACTTAGATAAGGACACTTGAATCATGGACAGTCATAGTGACCTGTTCCCTGAACCTTCACCCAGCAAATACCCTGTTCTGGAAGATATGTGTACTCCCCTTGAGAACACCTACACTCCTGCATCATCCCCTTCCCCACATCCTGCCTTTATGTGTGAAAATGTAAAAATCAGTGATTTGATCAGACTATAGACAAATCATGGTTCTTTTTGTGTGCCTGTTTCCCCCATTCTCTCTTTCATGTGATCTCCTCGTACCCTGTTCACTACCCTGCTGGATGGGGCACGATATAAAATAACTAAACATATACTCCTTCCTGCATTCCTCACTCAATGAGTGAGGAGCCTAAATGAGGACTCAGCCCTGCAGAGAGTGAGGTCAGACTATACAGAACACAGACCCAAGTATCAGTGGTAAATCTGAGTGTTTATAAGATTATTTCCATAACTTCAGCCTCCATAATGGTGCAGACACTACTGCCCCAAACATAATGTAATAGACTATACAAATTTAGGAAGTATGACCTACTTGGAAGAAGCAGACTATATGCTGGGTGACTTGGACAATTTTCCTGCTCTTTGATCTCGGGTTCCTAGCTCTATGGCAATCAGTTTTGTTTTACCACCCATAAAAGAAGAACCCACTGAGACAGTGAGTCAAAGTAAAACTTCCGTGCAGCACATGGTGATGGTGATTGTTCTCTCATAAATTTTATTGCAATGATGAAAAGTTAATAAAAATTCTAATTAATTCATTCATTAAACAAAACCTTAAAAATAAAACAAACATAAATAAAAAAGCCAACTATGTAGCAATAGCATCTACCATTGGACTGCTCATGTTTTAAATGTTTGAGGGATGGTTCTTAAAGAATTGCAGCAATTTCCTTTTTCAAGTTGCTCATGAGAATGTGTTATTCATACGTTCTTTTGAGGGAAACAGGCAGGCTTGTTTTAGAAACCAGTTATTAGTAACTAGTTTCTACTCTGCTCCCAATAATCAATAATTTCTGTCTACTTTATCATAACAAAGAAAGCCTCATCCTTTACCATATTGATGAGAGTAAGCTGTTGAAACTAAGTAACAGATTAAAGTTGTGTAAAGATTCCTTGAGACCATAACATAGGATCTTTGTGTAAGAGATAGTTTCTGATTTAAGTCTTTACTCATAATTGAAGTTAGAGTGAATTAGACATAAAGAAGAGGACTGTCATGCTGTGCATTGTAGATCTAAAGTCTCTGTATAAATTACTAAATTGAGTTCCTTCAATAAGCAAGTCTCATTTTAAATAACCATTAATGACTAAAATTGTTATATACTCAAATATTTTAGAGTTAAAATTATTCCAGATAATTTTTACTTAAAATAGTTAAAATAAAAATGCTTTTTAAGAAATGCATATTAATTACCATTTTGAAGTATTGCATTTAACATTTATTTATGATCCCTTATAATATGCTGAACATTTCAGAGTATTATTTCTGTATGCATCTTAGGAGGAATTCATGTATACAATTTTACAAGTTTAAAAATATAGCCCTATTATGATAAGGCCACAATGATCTAAACACATCTTCCATTAGTGGTGCCTTGATTACTAGTTTTAATCAAAGATTCCCAAGTAATATCACCAGGAGACATAAACAAAAATAGTGAATATAATCTTGCCATTGTTTTCTTTATGATATGCATTAAGAAACCAGTGAGACAGCAACTAATAAAAATAATTTGAAACATTTCTCTGAATTGTCCTAGAAATATCACAACACTCATTCTCATTGGATTCTTCTTTAGTTTGCAAATTATTCATAAATCCTGTGTGGGCATGATGCAGGCTTCTTGTGCAAGTTAGCCATTAATAATTACCTCCCTTTCTAAGTCCTCTTCTTCTCCATGATTCTCCACGATTGCAGCCCTTTTCATCCACAATTGCCTGCCATTTCACTGGCTTATGTTGCCTTTTCTGAAATGTGTAACTCCTCACATTTATTTCGCTTCTTTTTTTAAATAATTCAAGCATTTTGGTTAGAACTCTATTAAATATTTATATAGAATATTAAATATTAATTTATATAAAGCAAAACCAACTTAACATCTCTTATCTATTGCTCAAATTGCTGGTTTTCCTTATGGACAGCCATTACCTCTCTCTCACTCTCTCTCTCTCTCTTACTTGTCTCTGCCAGTCACAATGATTCTCATTAAAGTGTCCACTATGTCCCATTAACTTTTGGTCAAAAACGTCTGACTTCTTAAGAGATATATTCAAAGCATACCAGTATGCATTCCCCCTCCTTTGCTAAAGTTCCTGACTCAGCATATCCACAGATCACTCTCTCTGTTACCTCAAGCTTGCACATTCTGTATTCCTTGTATTGGTTCACATCTCTGAAATGAACATATCCCTCTCTGATCAACCACAGGTTTCCTGATTATAGACAGAGACACACAACTGCTAGGTGTAGTTGTGTTTATGGCAGTTCAGGAGCCCTTGCTTATGGCATTTGTTGGCGTACTAGCCCAGGCACAGTCATTGCCAAAGAGTAAAATGTTCATTATTCCTGAGTTTCTGTGTCTTATTCAACACCAGTATGAGATCTGTAAGAAGAAAAAAGCCACATAGATGAGTAGTCTCTTTATTTCCTCCCACATGAAAACCTACCTTCCTTCCTTTCTTTCTCTTTCTTTCTTTCTTTCTTTCTTTCTTTCTTTCTTTCTTTCTTTCTTTCTT
>NW_021604634.1:7578003-7583021 GCF_004785775.1 Grammomys surdaster | reverse complement strand
ATTCTTATTCCCTCTAAAGTTTGTATTGTCTGCAAGAATATCTTTGTTTGCCCAATAATAATAGTAACCATAAAACAGGATAAGAAGACCATGAGACACTACGTAAGAAGTGTGTCTGTCAATACTTAAAGAAAAACTCCATGAGCTCCAAATATGTTGGTATGGAACTAAGGTGTGAAACAAAGAACTTCTTCCTGGAGGAGTTTGATCAAGAGCAACCATTCTGTTTGAATTCTCTACTTCTGTTACCATGTCTTCAATCTGTCTGTAGTCTGGTTACTCTACTGTTTGTAGCCTCTGCCTGAAGTTTGTGTGTGTGTTTAATGTGAGTTGTGCTTGTGTGTTCTGTGCTGGTCTGTCCTTGTGCCCCTAACATGGATGTTATCTCTCTATATATTGAACAACATAGAAAATATAGCATGACATACAAATGAGAGAAATTCCCAAGAGAGTTTTAAAGCAGGAAACTGGAGGGTGAAAACATTTGCTCATTAGGAACTTGTGAGTAAGCAATATTTTATATTTTTAATTTTTATGTGTATAATGAGGTGCACATGTGAAGGTCAGAAGACAATTTGTGAGTCTTGGGGATCAAATTCAGGTCATCAGTCTTTGTGGTTACTGCCTATACCAGCTGAAATATCACTCATATCTATATCTGTGTCTGACTCTGTATCCATATCTATCTATCTACCCACCTATCTGTCTGTCTGTCTGTCTGTCTGTCTGTGTGTAGGTGTACACACACACACACACACACACACACATATATATATGTAAGACATTCTCTTTTCTACTATAATTCTAATGTTAATGTCTTGTATGCTATCTAATTGGTGTTTATAATCTATTCAAATTCTTGTTTAGTGAATACTCAGTGTTTGTGGTTCTGTCTGTTGTGTTTCCTGGACCTTCTATCCTAATGACTCTGAGTCAAACTACATTGTACCTGTATGACTATATTCTAACTGTCCATGATCTTCATCACGATATAATAACATCCCAAATATGGTACAAAGGGAATTATTCTATCCCAGTTGTACTATTTATTATATAATAGCAACTGAATTTCCATTTATTTTAGAGTTAAAAAATAACTCCAGACAGAACAATCCTTAAGAACTATAGATAACTTTAATAATGCTTTTTTGTCTACTGATTTATCGCTATTGAACCCTAGATACTCATCTTGAAATAGAGTTTAACATAGCTCTTGCTGTGTTTTGTGGTGAAGTTATCATTCCCTTGGCAACTAAGATTGCTCAATCAGCACACACTGTTTTTATTCACTTTACATCCTAATCCAAGCCTTCCTCCTTTTTCTCCTCCCTGTCCCACCCATATATCACCCTTCATCACTATCCCCTCCCCTTTCCTCAGAGAAAGGGCAGGACTCTGTGGGTACCAACCTACCATGGCACTTCAAGTTACAACAGGACCAAGCACATCTTCTCTGACTGAGGCCAGACAAGGCTTAGCTAAGTGAAGTGGATCCAAAGGCTGGTAACAGACTTAGAGACAGACCCTACCCTAATTGTTGGGAGACTCACATGAAGACCAAACTGCCACAAATATAAGTGGAGCCTAGGTCCATACATCCTCTTTGTTGGTGGTTTAGTCTCTGTCAGCCCCCTTGATCCCAAATTAGTTGACTCTCTCTGTCTTTTTGCAGAGCACTTGACTCAATCCTTCCCTAAACTCTTCCATAAGTTTGTTCCCCAAGATCTGCCTAATATTTGGCTGTGGGTCTCTGCATCTGCTTCCATCAGCTGCTGGATGAAGTTTCTGAGGACAGCTATGCTAGGCTCCTGTCTGCAAGCATAGCAGAATATAACTAATAGTGTAAGGAGTTGGGTCTCTCACATAGTCTGGGTCTCTAGTTGAGCCAATCATTAGTTGACCATTTGTCAATCTCTGTCCCATCTTTATGCAGGACAAATTTCAGGTTAAAGGTTTTGTGGGTAAGTTAATGTGCCCCCCGGCCCCCCTGAAAGTTTTGCCTGGCCACAGGGATTGGCCATTTCAGTTTCTATATTCCCAGATGCTAGGAGTCACAGGAGCCTCCCCAGTCCCAGGTCTCTGGCTTGTCCCAGAAATGCCCCTCCCCCACTGATTTCTGTTCCTTCTCCCAGCTCTTTCCCCTGCTTACACCTGATTGTCACCTGTCCCTCCATCTGCACACATTGCTAAACAAAATGTTTGCTAGCAAATAGGTCAAATAGAGGGAAAGATGATTTTTTGCTTATATCCTGAAATATTTAAATCAATGTATCTTGATCATGAATAATATCATATAATTTTGCTGAATTCAAGTGTATATCACATCCTGAAAATACTATACTGGGTGAACAATGTGGTTTTCTAGGTGGTGTGGTATGAAGCTTCCAGTTGCCCATTCCAATGGCACACCAGGTCAACTTCCTTAGATGATAGATTGAAAGTACAAGACAATGAATTTCATGTGTATGAAGCATTGACCTACTTCACGTGCTGAGCAGTTCATTTCTTCACCAGACACAATTTTATGCAGAATATGAAGGTAGAGGTGCTCTGCAAACCTACTGAGAGTAGATTTGGTCATAAGGATTGAGTTAAAAATCTACACAGTTAAGAAAACAAACATGCTAGAGATAACAGAGTGTTTCTTTACTATAAAACATCTCAGTTCAGCCATTTTCCCCAGGGAATGGAGATGATAAAAAATTGTAATTAGATTTTTCCATAGGGAGAGCTGATGCAGTTTAGTTCATAGATAATTCTTGTAGTTATCCCACTGGGAAAGGACAAAGGGTACCTGGGGTGGAGTGTGGAAACTGATGTTAAATAATGAGTCAGCCGGTTCATTGGATTATTTTGCTTTCCTCTCACTTGGTTTTCTCTTTGCTAAGTGTTTATAAACAGCACAGATACAAAATCCTATTTCAATTTAGAACAAGACTCCCTACTTCTTACCTTGAGGTTTTGAAACAGAAGACTTTAAGCCAATCCACATTTTATCCATTACTCCATTGCCACTGCACACAAGTATGATAGGTGGTTCCTGGCAGCGTCATCTTGCCTACATAGAGAATGATCAGAAGCACTGCCCACCAATGTCTCTCTTAAGTAATGGTTTATTTAACAGTGTGTGGAGCATCACCAGTAGTGATATATGGGTTTAACTCTCATTTTCTGGTTTTATATATCACTTAGTGCTACACACCTTTGTAGGAGGAGCTAAGGTGGGAGGAAGAGAAAAAAGGAAGACCACGAGGAGCTAGAGAGGGCAGAGATGTAGGAAAATGGAGAGTCATACAGGTATGGAGAGCACTCATGGGGAACAACTTATAAACTTATAAACTTATAATTAGGTTAGCTAATTGGGATACAACTCTCTTTGTATGGGAAACTTGTTATTAATCATTGTCAAACATATTAAGCCTTTAATTAATCTATAAGATTTAGAGACTTATTCTCTTACTAGGCCAGCATGGATGGCGGAATGGTCTGGGCAATGCCCTGCCTTGCAGAGACAGTGTGGAAGATTGGCAGAGCCATCTCTCACACTGGCATCTAGTGGGTGGCAGGGCAGGTGTTTCTGGTGGGCCAGTTCTAGCTGCAGTGCACACGTGGACTCAGGCCGAGAAACATGGCGGCTGGGCTAGGCAGAGCCACTGCAGCTTAGAAAGTAGGATGAACCAAAGGCCGTTTTAAATAATTACCTCAACACACCTTCTTTAAATAAGACTATATTTTCTTAACTGATAAATGATGTATACAGTTTCTACCTACTGTTTTCCTGTCAAAGCTCTCTAGTAGTTATAGCTGTCATGTGCAACTTATCCATGCATCTTCCTTGTGTCTTAATGACCTACTAGAAGGCCAGAATATAATATCCTCATACAGTAGAGGTCTGAGGTCAGCCATTCTCCATTGAGATTTGATGTATTTTCCCTAAGGGTCAGAGATTTGGTATGGTCATGTAGAGAAGGTATGAGAGCATTTATGGTAAGCAGTTTGCCTCATGCCCATAGTAAGAGAGAATTAATGATCATATGAGATATCTCTTTATTGTGTTTTAATTATTCATCAGGTCACACATAAGTTTCTGCTACAATAGTTTCTTTTAAAATATTTTCACATTATTTTTTGAAAAGCCATATTCCATTTCTCAAGATTAGGCCTACATTGTAGGAAAGTTTGCCTTTAAGTTTCTATTTTCAGACACATTCACAGATTTCCAATACAACATTATGTAGACTATTATTAAATCAAAATGCCATGCAGTGTGTCCTGAAAGACCAATGTCACTCTTTATCTTGCCAAAAGCTAGAAGATAGGTTACACTCAAGAAATAAAATCTTCAACAAAATAAATTTGCTGAAGAAAACAAATATTGTACCGTATTTCAACCATACTGAATACTAACACATCAACTACATAGAATTGCAAAAAAAACCATGAAGGGCTGGCATACAGTTTTGATGATTTCAACATGACATTATGGTAAGTCAGAATCCTGCTTGCCAACTCCAAAAAATGCAAGTTCTGAAAGAAGTATTCAATTTTTTTCCTGTCAAAGCTCTTCATTAATATTTGATCAACAAAACCTTATCACCAATATGTTCTATATTAGCCAAGGGGAATATCTAGGATAAAAAAATGATAAATAATGTTTTGGTGTCACGTATATATTAAGTAGTTAAGTAATTCACAGAATAATAGTGTCTTATATTACCTACTTTACGAGAACAATTATAAAGAAGTCAAACACATTTTGAAGAGAAGGATAAGTTACCATTGACATTCTAATGTTCTGCCATATCTCAGGGAAACACCATAGCTTTAAGTTTTTCTATTTTTTCTTTCCTTCCTTCCTTCCTTCCTTCCTTCCTTCCTTCCTTCCTTCCTTCCTTCCTTCTTTCCTTCCTTCTTTTTTCCTTCCTTCCTTCCTTCCTTCCTTCCTTTCTTTCTTTCTTTCTTTTTTCTTTCTTCTTTCTTTCTTTCTTTCTTTCTTTCTTTCTTTCTTTCTTTCTTTC
>NW_021604634.1:7496335-7577993 GCF_004785775.1 Grammomys surdaster | reverse complement strand
CTTTCTTTCTTTCTTTCTTTCTTTCTTTCTTTCTTTCTTTCTTTCTTCTTTCTTTCCTTCCTTCTTTTTTCTCCTTTTATCACATTTATTATAATTATGGTTATTATGATTTGACAATTTCATGCAAGTAGATAATTTTCAGTGATTCATAACCCTTTCTCACCTTCTATTCACCTCTTGCTGATAACATTTTTCCTCTTAACAAGCCACCATTGTACTTGTGTGTGTGTGTGTGTGTGTGTGTGTGTGTGTGTGTGTTTAAGCATTTTTCTTCTTAACAAGCCACCATTGTACTTGGATATGTGTGTGTGTGTGTGTGTATGTGTTTAAGCCAGAGTTTAATTATGTTTGTTTACATGAGTGTAAGTCATTTACTGGAACATGGGAAACTATGCTGATTAGTTTTTGACACCCAACACACATTACAGCTACCTGAGATAAAGGAATCTAATTGGAAAAAAGTGCCCCTATTGGATTGGCCTGTGGCATGTTTATTGAGAATTTTCTTGATTAATAATTGAGGTAGAGGGGTCTTGTGATGTGTGGGCAGCGGCATCTGTGAGAAGGCTGTTCTGGATTGTATAAAAAAGTAAAGTTATCAAAGCTGTTAGCATCATTTCTCTGGCCTCTGTTTCAGTTCCTGCCTTGAGTTTCTGCCCTTAGTTTTCTTTATTAAAGACTATAAACTGTAAGTTTAAATAAAACATTTTCCCCTGAAGTTTCTTTTGGTCATTTTTTTTAATCACAGTAAGAGAAAGCAAACTAAGACAGTACATTTAATAATGCAGCACTAGAGTTTCCTGTTTTAGACTTATGATGTCTCCAGCAAAGAAAAACTTGATTAGGTTCCCTCAAGTCATGACAGAAAGCAGTGGATTGCTTTTTGAGTACAAATGCCACCATTGCACCAATGGGTTTATCTTCCATGTAGGTCATTATTTCAGTTTGTGGGCTCAACAGCTGGATGCAAGCATTGAAAGCTTTTCTTCTCCAGCAACCTGCACAATGCCTTCTCTAAATATTTAGCCGTCTTTCAGTTTTAAATCATGGAGCTTTCTAAATCATGTATACACAGGATCACCATACTAGTTCAAGCCAGGAATTTGTGAAAGAAAATGACATGTATTCAATTCACACTCATCTCTTGTTACAATGAATGTGGAGAACAGTTACGATGGTAGAAAACTCTGTAATTTGCTAACATCATTTGAATTCCCAGCTTTTACCTGGAGAACCTTCAATTAATAGTGTGAAAAACAAGTATCTGTTGTTATAATTTGCTAACATTTGATTGATTTTTTTTACAATTCCATATTTTGTCATATACTGACTAATATATTTTAAGTTATACTTACTCAAAAAAAATCAAGTACTGGATTTGGTGTATAGTTTATTAATAACACTTCCTAAACTTTATCTTTAGTCCTGAAAACAAAGCCAAACAAAGTGGATGCACAGACTTGGCAGAATTGCTAGCAAAGATTTTACAGATGTTCTACTTTGATCACTAACTTTACAATTTCTATTTGAAATTATTTGGAAATATATGTGTTCTGTTATTGTGTATGCTGGAAATAACATGTTTACATTAGATATTTATTTAGAATGATGAAGATTTTATTGAAAGGTAAGCATCAAGTGATTGTTTTGATGTTCTCTATACTGATTCACTAAATATTACTCCAACTTATCATCAATAGATCTATTATAGTTGAGGTTAAATTATTTTATAGTTTCTGCTCTTAGACATCAGTGGCCCAAGTCTCCTGTCTTTCTTTAGCACAAACCTAACCTAAACATTCTCTCTGCATTTCTACATTTAGAGATAGGTCTGGTAACAGATTACCAGATTAAGAGATTAGATCTCTTCTGATATAATCTATTACAATGATTGATGCATATGCAATAAGGAGAAATCTGCTGGCTTGAGAATCACTGAAGCTTGAGCAGTCTACAACCCTCATTTTTACTCACTAATGTAAATGTAGTGGATATACAATGTGCATTTTACAAGTGTAAGTAATTTTTCTTACAGATTCCCAATAAAACCTTATTTTTGGTGCATTTTAGTATGTGTGAATTCTGAATCAGAGTGAGGTAGGGCACCTGGATCACAGTATTGTCTCAAATTTGAAACCAATTTATACATTTGGAAATTATCTTTTTTGCATAGTAATTATAAAGAAGGTCGATACTTACAGAAATAATTTTCTAGTTCAAAATGATAAGTAAATAACATTGATCTAAAATGTTTAGATTTAGAGATAAGAATGTGATTTTTAAATGTATGTTCCATGAAATCCTTAGGCATATTGTAAATTTAAAATGTCCTAGTTAGATTTCTTATAATTCTTGCTGGTAATCCTGAGCCCAGTGTTGGTCACCTACACATGTTCCTTTGGTCTTTTCCTTCAGATAGATTGGCTTTGACCTCTGAATTCATGCTAGCCTCTAACTGGCCAAGAGGTACTGTTGAGATTCTAGAACTCTACTGAATATTGTACAAAAGAATAGCTTTAAAACATTGCCAGTATGAGCACCCATTTTTGTTGAGTCTCTCAGGGGCTACTAGGCTTCATCACGCTCTTCCTAGGAACTAATCACTATTGCTGGGCTCAAGGGCATCTGAGCTAGCACTTATAAAAGAATATATTATTTGTTTTCAAAGTAGTGTGTGTGTGTGTGTGTGTGTGTGTGTGTGTGTGTGTGTAAAAGAAGAGAGAGAAAGAGAGAGACAGAGAGAGACAGAGATATAGAGAGGTCCCCAGAGGATCCAAGAGAAAAATAATTAGCTCTTAATAAAATTAGACCCTGAGCTATATATGCTATTGATATATACATATAAAGCAATTTTAAATTTACAATATGCCCAAGGATTTTATGGTGTATATGATATCAGTCATATCCCTTAACTCTTCACAAAGAACTATAGGTAACTAAGGAATGCTAGGGCAGGAAAAAAAATCTCTCCCATGAACAGTCTCACCAACTGGTTATCCAACATTAAATGGTCAGCAATGAAAGCAATGGTGCTTTAAGGCAGAGTCACTTTAGCTTCTAAAAATGCCTTATTTCTCTTTTCTCTATTCCTCCATTTCCCCCAATAAATCATTCTGTATTGTGCGATGATGATTTCAAAAGATGGGTTTCCCCCCTTGTGTCAGGCGAGTGTTTGGGTTATTAAGGAGGGGATGGCCAGAACATTCATTGTATGGTTTGAGGACAAATGCTTCTCCCTGATGTCCTCATCTGTCATTAGTTTAAAATAATCACAAAGATTCATACAGGATATATTCACCTGCTGGGACAATTCAATACTTCTATGTAAAATAACCTTTCCGTTCACCCAGGCCTTCTCCTAAATGAAAATTACCTTCAAACTGTCAGTCACACATATTTATTTCTAGTTATTACTGTGGAATCTTAATGTTCCCTGTTCCGGGAGTGCTGCTATGCCACATATGTTCACCCCGTTCATATTTAAACAGTCACTTGGTGCAGACTTGTGAATTCTTGGTTTATTGCTTTCCTCACTCGAGCACATTGAAAATATGTTCCGGTGATTCTTCATGTGACACACATCAAGTGTTTGTTTTAAATCTCCGTTTCCTTGATGTTCAGCCTCCCCGAGAATATCATTCAGTGTCTCCTTGAGACTGAGACAAACAGGCATTATGGACAAGCACCCTGAATCATTGTGATGCAGGTGGTGATGAGACCACGCACCCACTAATGCCTGACTCAATGAATTGAGGTTTTACTTTTACAGCTCGTGGAAGAGCTCATGAGCACTCTCAGCAAGCAGAGACGTGAAGAAAAACGACTGCGTGAAGCTAAAGACAAGAGCTTTCCTGATTAAAAAATCAAAAGCACAGTGTTTAAATATGAATTACCCAGCTAATGCTCTCTATGAGAGTCACATGCCTTATATGCCTCATTAAAACACACATTTTACAGAGTCTCTGGCACGTGCATAGATAATTTATGTAATCTAATTGCTCAGGAACCGGGGATTTCACTGCGGATACCAACTGTGGCTGCTGTCCAGGGGAGAGGATGCTGAGTTCCAAGAACTCAGCACTCTGCTTGATTTTATTCAGCGTCTAATTGGTTGCTCAGAAATATATTGCAATGAACATTAATTAGCCTTTAAATATTTTCCTTGAGTGACAATTTATTCATTAATTTCGGTTTAAGAAAGAATTCTAAAGGGTAGAAAGGGAATCGATGGATTTGAAAGTGATAAATATATGTGGTTCAGAGTCAGGCTAGTAGTTTTACGAAAATTCTTCTATTTTTAAACCTGCTTCATGGGAGAAACGATCGCTATTTGATAGAATAGACAATTGAGACAAAAGTAAATAAAATAATTTTCTCTAACAACAACACAAAGACTACACACATTTTGATCTCAGCAAATCATAGTGCATCTGTCACTGTATCTCCTTTTAACCTGTCCATTTATCTCACTTGCTATTTTTATTTTCTTGAAAAATTTATCCTACCTAATTTCTCAACACTTGCTCTACATATGGTTACATGTCTATCATTAACCTTTGTAGATACCAGCTCATAGGTTCTAGGGTGACTTTCTGAACTTTCACTACAACTTAGTTCTATTCTATAAAGTCTAACAGTGTTTTAAATATTTATTAAGTTTTTATTATTTGTATGAGGGGTGGTAGTCCGTATATGAATACAGGTGCTGGTGGCATCCTGAAAAGGCACTAGATGCCCTGGGACTATAGTTAAATTCACCTATGATCTTCTGACATTTGTGCTGTGAACCAAACTTGGGTTCTCTGCAAGAACAGTTGGTTCCTTTAACTGTTCAACTACCTTTACACCTTAGAGTAAAAGAGTTTTAGCAATTGAAGACATTAAAATCTGTCCTATTGTATGCACATAAGTTCAGGCCTAGGGATATTAAGCGCTCTTTGCATTGGCATGTGAAGTTATTGAAAGAGCTTGGATATAATTAGATGCTTTGACTCATACTATGTTTTCCCTTTGAAACTTCAGTTAAAAAATCTAGTAGCTAAATATTGAATGATCTTAAATAAATACATCTAGATAAGTAAAATAATAAGAAGAAATGTATTTATACAGTTAATTTGTTTTAGAAGTTATTAAGTGGAAAGATTGAGTTTTTGTAAATCATGGATACTTAAAATTCCAGAATTAATGTTCTGCTTTCTACAGAATGAGGCTGTTATGTAGTATAGCCAGCTGTATTTTTAAAATAAATCAGCCTGTGGTTTCTGTAAGACTTGGATAAACAAATTTAAATGACAGTTGGCAATTTTGAAGAATTATCAATAGACTCATTATCTTCAGGATGCTTTGTGGGCTAGTCTTTGACATTTTAAGTTGGTGTTTGGGGTACTGAAAACATATCCAAAAATAATATTTAATAATATTTTATGCAACTGAAGATCTACCTGAAAGTTGCTAAATTGCTTTATATGATTTCATCATTCTCTTTCTCCCCTTCTCTTTCTCTCCCTCCTTCCATCTCCCCTCCTCTCTCTCTCTCTCTCTCTCTCTCTCTCTCTCTCTCTCTCTCTCTGTGTGTGTGTGTGTGTGTGTGTGTGTGTGTGTTTGTGTGTTAATCAGGACAGGGGCTCCTGTAGACCAGACTGGCCCCAAACCTACTATGTTGCAGAAAACCAAACTCAGAATACTCCTGGTTCCACTTGTGGGATTCTGAGATTATATTCTGCAATCAAATACATAATTAATGCTGTAGATAATTTATTGCCTACCAAAATATTTTCTACTTCTTTGATATTGTCTTTTTTTTAAATTTTACCAACTTCTGAATTAAGGTGGGAAAGTAACAAATATCTTCTTTACAACCATGGAAATAAATTTTTAAATCCATGATTCAGTAGGAAAGATATACATCAAATGATAGAAATCACAATTTAGTGGGATGCTTCAACAAACAAATGTTCAAAAACTATATGGCTAAAATACTCACTAAGAGTTCAAATTTAGTTAATAATTGACTATGTCTCACAGTTACTGAAGTATTTTATTAATGAATTTTTTGATGGTTATATATATGGTACTTATTCTCAATTTTAATTGTTAAAACATTCAAATATATGAATATTTAATAATGAATATTTACTAATGCTTTAAAATATCTTATTTTATCTAAAAGCATGTGATAGATTTTTCAAAAAAGAACATTTTTATAAGCTTTCAATGAAATGAACTTCAAAATTATTGACATTGTCTTTCTTGTTTTCTCCAAAGATTTTTATGAGAATATTTTTATAATATTATATTTTAAACTCAGTCTTTTAGTAAAATCATGTCTCATGCAGAGGTCTGGGGAACAAGAACTTTAATGGTTTGAACAGGATTGAAGTGCTCTCAATCCTATTTAGGGTGTGGTCACAAGAGTAACAGAGAGTTGTTAGAAGTCGATGGGACTCCATGAGAAGTCATTAGTGATTGGGTGAGTGACACTAAGGGTTATACTGGAAACTGACTGACTCACTTTCTTTGTCTTCCAGTCCATGTATGCTACACCTGATCCTCATGACACCCTTATCTGAGGCTTAATTGGAATAGAATATCTAAAACCACTAAAGTAACCACTTCATTCTCATTCATATACATATGTATATTAAGGGAAACCTACAGAGTTATATTTCACTGGTCAGAATCAGAGCACTTAGGTCAGGTCCCAGATCTGCCACTAGTCATTTGCACTTGGGCATTTACACCCTTAACCTCAGTGTCTGTGCTCTGAAACAGAGATAGTAAGTATTACAACATAGTATTACAACATGCTTATTGTGGTTGTTGGCTTTTAATGAGTTCAGTTGTAAAAGACTCTTAATGTTCTTTTACATGACGTAGCCTAGAAGGTATGTGCAAAATTTTTAACAGAAATAAAAAGAATGACGTAGAAGAAACGGATAGTTATCCATCATTTGAAAATTACTACCCTGTGAGCACTTAGGGAGGGACCCATGGCTCCAGGTATATATCCAAGGGAGGATGGTCCTGTCAGGTATAGTTGGGAGAGGAGATTCTTGGTCCCATGAAGGCTGGAAGCCATGTGTGAGGGAATTCGAGGGTGGGGAGGTGGGAGTGGGGAGGTAGGTGGGAGCACATCCTCATAGAATCAGGAGGAGGGGGGAAGGGATAGGGGGTTCTTGGGTGGGAGGGGGAATGAGGTAAGGGGAGAATATCTGAAATGTAAATAAAATATCCAATAAAAAAAGAAAATTACTAATATTATTTGAAAAATGCATAACTATTATGTCTATCATTAACTATAACACAGTTCTTAGTCAAGTGGGATTTAATAAAAATTTATAGTCACAAATATTGATAAGAATAGTTTCTGTGTGGAAAGGGAACATTTGATTTTATAGCAAGAGTAAACTTCTAAACTGTAGGGGTCATATGGTAGATTCTTCAACTGGGACTAGCACAATGTACTCAGTTTTTTTCCACATTTCACATGTTTTAGATTTCTGTAATAGTTGCTGTTTGCTGTAAAAAGAACAACCACTGATTAGGGAGAGGAAGTATACTTATCTATGGGCATAAGCATAAAGTATTTAAAATGCAGCTAGAAATTATCATACTTTAAGAAGTTGATTGTCATAGGATTTCCTGTAGGTTCCATAGCTTCACTAACTACAGATACTTCGCTAGGTTCACTGCAGCAGGAATGAATTGTATCCTGCTGAGGAAGTGTGCTAGACTACTGGACACAAGCTAGAGTTATCTGAAAAGAGAGAAATTCAACTGAGAAAATAGCTTAATATTCAGCTGTAGAACATTTTCTTCATTAGTGGTTGATCAGGAAGAGCTCAGCCCTTGTGGATGAGGCCATCCCTAGATTAGCAGTCCTGGGTTCTATAAGAAATCAGGCTAAGAAAGCTATGGAAAGCAAGTCAGTAAGCAGTATCCCTCTGTGGCTTCCCTCTGAAAATTGCATCAGCTGCTGCCTGCCTCCAGGTTCTTCCCTAACTTCGTGTGTGTGTGTTGTGTGTGTGTGTGTATGTGTGTGTTTATGGTGTTTCATTGCAACATAGAAACCCTAATTAAGACAAGTTGGTACTAGGACAGTGGGGTAGTGGGGTATTGATTTGACACACCTGACCATGCTGTTTTGAGGGAGAATTGTGGAAGAATTTGGAACTTTGTGATGGAAAAGCCAGTGGGCTATTCTGTAAGAGCTTGGAAGATAACAATTTTGAGATCAGTATAGAGGATGAAGACCTGGCTTTTTAATTTTAAGAGGGAAGCAAAGACTCTATAAGGCTTTTTATGTGAAGAATCTGTGGTTGTAGTCAGCTGGGCCCGAAGCATCAGCCATAATTAACAAGAGAACAGAACCTCTGAAATGAAACCTTTGCTTTAGTGTCACATTCCATGCTGGTTAATTGGATCTAAAAGAGTAAAAATTAGAAGTGTCACTGAGGAGAAATACTCAGGCAAGTATTTCTTCAGGATTATCACACAGAAGCTATGTTCCAGAGGTTGCAACATTTGTTCCATTGTACTGGCAGCTGAACCTGGTAATATAAGAGTTTTCCAGGTGGTACTGGTTTTGAAGGTATTAAGGCTTCATGGAGAGATGCTTGGCACTTATCTGGCAGAGATAGAGTTCCTGAAGTAAGCCAAGGATAGTCTATTGGTGAAAGTGAACCTAGCTTCAGCAGAAACATCAGTATTTTGGAGATTCCAGTACCATGGGATGAATATCAATAAACGGACCAGCAGAGGAGTGGAGCCAGAAGGGCCTTAGAAGATAAGCTGTGTGTCCTTCAGGGAGCAGAGACAGAGAAGTCACCCAAAGCTTTTAGAATAGCACAGAAAACAATGAATGGATCCCAGAAATTGAACATTGAGCTTTTTATACCATTGGAATTTGCTTTATTCAAATAATAACTATGCCCTGGTTCTTCCTTCTTGAAATATTTAAGTCACTTATTTTTTTAGTATACAGAAATCCACAGTTGAGAGGCCTTGAATTCTAAAAGAAAATTATATTTTTAAAACATTGAATACTTAAGTGTGTGAATTTTGAAAGACTGTGTAACTTTTAAAAATTGAAGTATTTTTCAGTTGTCTTGTTGATATTAATATGTAATCTGGGTAAGAACAAGAAAGATTATTGTTTAACAATAGTATGTTAAATTTCAAGTTGACAATGGGTCAATTGTGCTTACTAATGTTATATCAATTTGACACAAGCTATATTTATCTGAAAGAAAGGAATCTTAATTGACAAAATACCTTCATATGATCCAGCTGTAAGGCATTATCTTAATTGGTAAAGGAGGTACCATTTTTGGACTCATGTTCTTAAAGTCTATAAGAAAGTAGGCAAAGCAAGCCATAAAACACAAGCCAGTAGGCAGTACCCACTTGGTCTCTGTGTCAGCTCCTGCCCCATGATTCCTGCTTTTCTTGAGTTTCTGTCCTGACTTTCATCAATGATGGACTACAATGTGGAAATATAAATCAAATCAACTCATTCCTCCCCAAATTGTTTTTGCTCATTATGTTTTGTTGCAGCAATAGAAACCATAACTAAGACAGGAAGCCTTAAGTCCAAAATTACAGTGGTTACTCATAAGATTAAGTGTCACTTTTACACCCTTGGTGATGTAGCAGTATGATAGTTAATATTGTAGCTTGTAGACATTATACAGGAAATACTATTGTTTACTTTTAATCCTTGACAGCTTTAAAAACAATACCTTATACTAATCCTCAAAGAGGCTTTCATGTCAGATGCATATCTATTCCTCCAAGTCCTGTGTCCAAAGTGTATGATGTCTTCAGCAATAGAGGTTTAGCTTCTATTTCTTGAAGGGAACCAGGCAATTATAATAGCCTGTGTAGTTTTGGAGAGACAACTTTGGGGAGGTTTTTCAGCCTAGTGCTGGGAGTTTTGTGAGGTAATTCATGGCTTTTTGGATGAGCAATGTCACTCCAAGAAACATTTCATTTAACACATACACACATACACACACACACACACACACACACACACAATGCAATTTTAAGTAAGCACAAACTTATATGATTTCATGTAGCTGTTAAAAACAGTCATAGTTTTATTTACTTTCCTTCCTATTACTCCCTCCCCAGTTAAAGTCACTCCAACCTTATGATTCTAATTTGTATTTTTTAATAGAACCCATGTCTTACCATCCATTCTCTACAACTCATTCTTCCAATTCCATTGACCCTTCTTACAGTCTTTGTGGTTTCTGTGTTTACTCCTGGTTATAAACTCAGAATTCTATTGTGTATAGGTACCACATTTCCATTATTCATAAGTTTAAGGACATTTGTGTTGTTTTATTTGTAGGTTTTTGTGGATAGAATGTCAATGACTGTAACTGAGCATCTGTGTAATAGGACAGCAAGTCCTGTTGGCATATACCAAGGGGTGCTATTGCTGTGTCATATGCTATATTCATTTTTAGTTTTTTGACCTTTGTGTCCAGCATGGCTGTAGAGTTGAATGTTGCACCAATGCTGAAGGAAGATTCATCGTTCATTACCTCCTTGCCATTACTCATTACTGGTTGTTTTATTGATCTTAGCCACCAGGACTGGTGCAACATGAAATTTCAGCTTTTTTGTTTGTTTGTTTCCCCTATGGTTAAAAATAGTGAATACTTTTCTTGAAATATTTATTAACCAATTTTTTTTCAGATTTCTCTTTTCAGAACCATAGGCCTCCCTTCCTTTTAAAAAAATTATTGAGAAAGTTGTTCTCTTGAGTCTTTGTTAATTGACTTCTGTACATATTTGAATACAATTCTCCAAGATTTTTGTCCAAGGCTGTGAGCTTCCTCTTTAGTTGATAGATTGTTTTCTGTGCTAGACAGAATCTTGTGCTGTTTAATGAAATCTCATTTGTTAATTGTTAGCCTTAATGCCTTGGCAAGTTGAGTCCTATTTACTATGTTCTTTCTTAAATTTATGTCTTGTTGAATACTGTCTATGCTTATGTCTAGCAGTTTCATTCTTTGAGATATTTACATTGAGGTCTTTTCCATTTGGAGTTCATTTTTTGGAGGGTGATAGATATAGATGAAATTTCATTCTGCTAAATGTGAACACCCAGTTTTCCCATAGATATTTGTTAAATATTCTATGTATTCTCCCATTTGTATTTTTTGGTAAGGTTGTCTAATATTAGGTAACTGTAGTTATGTTCACTTCTCTTTGGGTCTTGTATTTTGTTCTGTTGATTTGCATATCTTTTTTGTAACATTTATTATCATTTTTAAAATCACACAAAAGTCATTATTGATTTATCACTGAAGATATTTTAAAAAATGGTCTACTTAATGTGTAAAGATATAATCATTTTAAGATGAAACCACATCGGGTGCTGTTTATTTAGGTTGGATTTTGCTTTGAGTATAAAATTTGGTCCATATTTCTCTGTTTTATGGGAAAAAAACCCAACACATTTGGGAATTCATATATCTGGATGTCTCTGCTTCCTCCCTTTTTATCAACGTGTTCATTATTTATGACTCTTGTCCATTTTATACCTGTGTTTTAAACTTCTTCTCAGCAAGACTCTTCTTACTGATATCAACACTTCCTGATATATTTTGTGGAAAGGGTGAGGAAAGCTCAGCCAATTTTCCCAGCATAAAAGCCAACAAACTACATTGCAATGAAAAAGTGTTTGTTTTTCTTTTTGAAAGGGGGCTGGAGAGATAGATCACAGTTAAAAGGGTGAACTGTTCTAGCAGAGCACCTGGGTTCAGTTTCAACCAACCATGTGGAGATAGATGTTCATAAGCTCATATAATTCCAGCTCCAGGGAATTTGATGTTCTCATTGTGATTCTGCAAACATTTGCATTCATATACGAATATATCCTCATTTACAGCTATATACATAAAGAATTAAAATAAATATGTCTTGAATAGATGTTGTATTTTATCTTCCATTTTAGCACAACTGTAACTAGGAAGTGAGTATTTTTAGATATTTACTGCTACCAGCATCCCTCAGGATATTTGCTGCCAGCCCTATTCTCTGCAAGAGAGAATGTGCCTCTGTTGTCTTTTTATAGAAAACCACAGTAAATATTCAAGTTTATGACTAATACACCCAGCACTGATATATATTGATTCTAGGTTGGAGCTTGCTGCATTATGGCTTTAAATTGAATAAGATAACTCCAATTGTAATAACATACGAGGAGTATTGCACCAACTCTACATGCATTCTACTGTATTCACCCCAAGCCACAACCTGACAGCATTTTTGTCTATTCTTTCAGAGACTGAGCTCCATAATGATTAATATACTGCCTGTATTGTTGTCTCCTAATATTTTACCTTCAGCTGCCACCTTTTGATAGCTACTTCCCAAGATCAGTGAAGGGTTTATTGAATTGAAAACTCTTTACTTGGGGCTATGTTCCTCAGTTATTCTAATACATATAGTGTTCAAATGCTGTATCATCTCACCAAGGATCCATAACTCTACTACAGCTTTATTTGGAGTGACATAATTAGATACCCAAGCCTGAAAATGAAGCTAACTGTAGAAAGCAGAAAATAAATAAAGGAAAAACAGTGTTATAAATGTAATCTGAGTCATTTCATTTCATATTTCATTTAACCTAAAGACCAGCCTGAAGTGTCTTTGTAAGACAATAAGTTAAATGTATTTTCAGCTTTAATTAGCTATGCAAATAATTAGGTAGGGAAATTAAAGAGTATAAAAGAAAACCTCAGCAAGTGAGTAATATTTTCTTTGCCTTGATTTTCTTGTCTGACCATTTATACATTTTAAAAATTTTATATAAAAACTATGATATATGCACAAATACATTTACATATATATTTATATATGTTTATATACATATTTTTATATATTCTATTTTTATAGTCACATATATCTATACATATGTAGTTTCTTATTTTTAATGTATAATATGTAGTTTATTGTTTTCAATTCTACATTAATAAAGCATTGAACTCATTAAAAAATAAAGATTATTGTTTCTTCTATAGTAACTTAAAATTATTTGGATATATTATATTCATCAAATTAGAGAAATAAATGGCAAGTCATATTTTAATCAACTCTTCTATTGAAAATTACTGTTTTCTTGTCAGTCTTTAGTAACGTATATATGGCCTTTTAATTTGAAATGTTATTTGTCATTTTGGGGCATCTAATACTCCTATTAAATGTCATTAAATTAAGTACAGGTATGAATTTATTTATCATAAGTGAGGTATAATCTGGATAAGTACTGAGTAACTAAATGGCAGAAAGCATTTCTGTCCTTGGTTTTACTTCATAGTTTTGATTCTTATTGACATTTTAAAAAGAATAATGAGTTGTTATTAAGGGACTTGGCCATTGACACAACTTTAATACTACAAAATGTTCGATGTAATCTTTGCCCTAAAGATCATTTATTAAGTTCTTAATTACTTCTAAAGAGTTAATATTGGAGGGAAAAGGCTACATGATGACATTATTGGGATAAATATCCTTAAACGAGCTTTATATTTTGCCCTTTATACCTTATATCAATTTTTAAGTGAATAGAAAATATTAGCTCTGCTTTAGGTGGCTCTAATTTCATTAGTGATTTTTTTCTCTAAAAGATAACTTATTTTTTTTAGTCTCAGTCAGATACATTTTTTCTTTGTAAAATATGTTAATTTTCTGATTACACACAGACTTCCTTATATTATGACATATGTCTCTTCACTTACTCAAACATGAGGAGTAAGTTGTCAGTGTGAAGATATCACTTGGCATTTAGCCTGAGCTATTTATACTTCCTGTTTGTTGAAATGATCTGTCTTATTTTTTTTCAGATTCTGGTTTTATTGTGGCCCTTCTGTGTGTTATTACTATTTAATACCTCCATACTTTTACAATGTGATATGCAAAACATAAATACATGACATGTTGTAAACATTCTAAATTTGATTTGCAGGAGAAATTGTGACATTTATCTGAATTCAGTATGTTGTTTTAGTTATTTTTTTCTGTAATTTTAAACATTAAGTCAAGCCCTGATGACCTAATATTCTAACATGTTCATTGTGCATGATCAGAGAAACTCACTGTGATCAACAATATTATCTACATTATAAGTACAGATTTTCTTTAAGTATAAAGGCTTTGTGATACCTATCAATCTTAAAAACTATTCAAAGTAAATTAAGTCTAAGCCTAAGTAGAAATGCTGATTTTTTTTTGTGTGTATGTGAAGTTTTGTTTCATTGTTTTTCAGTTTTTCTTTCCCCATCTTCCAAGGACTAGGGACACAGGCATGTTCCACTGTCCCCAGCAAATACACTGAGATGGTGTTCTATGGCATTATTCCTTGGAAGATGCCAAAAAGTATCTACTCATCTCAGATAGGGCAGGCATGAGCAACCAAATTAAGCATATCAACAATATCCAACTTGTTGGATCAATGAGTTTCTTTGGGGTTATCTACAGGGACAGAAATGACTTGAAGAATATTGCATTTAAAAAGCCCCATTTGGCATGGATGAAAGCTCACAGCTCACAAGAGCTGGAAACCTTGTCTGAACTTGATAGCTTTTAGCCAACTCAATACATTTGAAACTGTCTCTTTCAGGTAACTCTTAGCCATTTTTTGGGTCTGTCCTGATCCAGGCATTGTGGCTGGTTTAATGTTTCTTAGAGGTGGCTTGGTTGGTCTGAGAGAGTCTCTCAGATTCCTTACCTACAAATACAGTTATTGAGGAAGGGGTTTGATGTATCTGATCAGTTCAGAGGACTTTCTGGACCTTTTGAGTTTTTTATTTCCTGAGCTTAATGAGCTCTCTTGTAGGATGGAATTTATTACCTTCCCTTAGATCTTTTTAATTTTTTTATTTTTTATTTATTTATTTTTTTTGTCTTAAAGAGCTTCCTTCCAAGGCAGAAGTTTTTATCTTTTAAGGAAATAGCTATACAACAAATAGGTACTGTTTCAGCATATCTCTTAAGCACCAAGTGATGCTTGGGCAAGATGGCTTCACAGGTAAATGTACTTGCCTCACAAAAAAAAAAAAAAAAAAAAAAAAAAAAAAAATGGTGATCTCAGTTCAACCCCCAGAATTTACATAAAGGTCAAAGGAGAGAACTGACTGCTCAAAATTGTTTTCTGACCTCCATAAACATGGCATGATATGAGTGCCCTGTATATTTATGTGCCACACATAAATACCTATACACACAGACACACAGACACACAGACACACACACACACATGCTAATACATAACAATTTAAATAATTAAAATAATAAACCACTTAAATCTTTCATAGGTTAGTATTTATTTGCTGATGTTAATTTAATTTATATGGAGTTGAATGGGGAAGATTTCAAAGACTTGACATGATGCAATATCAGTGCTTAGTTTTCCAAATGACCTTCAGTAATTTGTTTGGAATTGAATCCATCACAAAATCTCAATACAGATTTCTGACATGTTGATGAATTATAGAGACTGTGGCCAAGATTATTAATGAAGGTGATAAGAATGGAAGATACAGATTTGACTAGACTACAACTGGACTTTGTAACCTATTAGTGAGTGTAAGGTCATTACAGAAATAATTTGAGTCTTAAGTGAGCTGCTCCTCTTAGGCTAGATCTGGCCACAGAAAAATTAGTCTCTGATGTGTGAGAGGTATCTGTTAAGTGTGTTGGATCCTGATCCACTTTGCCCTCAACCTTTCCTACCCCTTAGCCTTAGTAATAGTGTCAAGCCTTGGGACCTCCCATTCAGGTGAATCCTACTTTGGGCCTGTCACTGGACCTTCTTTTCCTACGGCTCCTCTCCATTTGCATCCCTGCAGTTCTTTCAGACAGGAAAAATTATTGGTCAGAATTTTGACTGTGGGATGGCAACCCCTCCCTCACTGATGCTCTGTCTTTTTGCTGGAGATGGGCTCTACAAGTTCGCTCTCCCTACTGTCCAGCATTTCATCTTAGGACTCCCTTTAAGTATTGAGAGTCTCTCACCTCCTAGGTATCTGGTGCATTCTGGAGGATCTCCCCAACCTCCTACATCCTGAGGTAGCCTGTTTCGATTCTTTCTGATGGCCCTTAGGGCTTCAGTCCTTTTCTCTCACCCAATACTAGATCAGGTTCCCCTCTTCCCCCTGCCCTTTTCCACATTCCCTCCCTGGTCCCTCTCTCCATGCAAAGTTGTGATTGCTTTCTTTTCCCTCCCAAGTGGTACTAAGGCATCTTCACTTGGACTCTTCAGCTTATTGACATTTTTGAGTTTTGTGGACTACATCTTGGGTATTCTGTACTTTTTTATTGTCTAATTTCCACTTATTAGTGAGTACATACCATGCATGTCCTTGTGGGTCTGAGTTACCTGACAGGAAGATATTTTCTAGTTTTATCCATTTGCCTGCAAAACTCAGGGTCCTCATTCTTAATAGCTGAGTTGTATTCCATGATATAAATGAACCATATTTTCTTTATCTATTCCTCTGTAATGGGACATCTGGGTTGTTTCCAGCTTCTGGCTATCACAAACAAGGCTACTATGAACATAATGGAATACAAGCTCCTGTGGCATGGTGGGGTGTCTTTTGAGTATATTCCCAAGAGTGCTATTGCTGCATTTTCAGGTAGATCTAGTTCTAATTTTCTGAGGAAGCTCCAGATTGATTTCCAGAGTGGTTGTATCAGTTTGCAATTCCACCAGCAATGGAGAAATGTTCCTCTGACTCCCCATCCTTGCCATCATGTGCTGTCTCCTAAGATTTTGATCTTAGCCATGTAGATTGGTGTAAGGTAGAATCTCAGGGTTGTTTTGATTTGCGTTTTTCTGACCACTAAGGACTTTGAACATTTCTTTAGGTGTTTCTCAGCCGTTTGAGATTCCTCTGTTGTGACTTCTCGCTTTAGCCATTTATCTCATATTTTGATTGGGTTGTTTGTTTTTTTGTTATTTTTTTTTTTTTGGTGGTTATCTTCTTGAGTTCTTTTTATATTTTGGATATTAGCCCTCTATCAAATGTGTGGTTAGTGATGAACTTTTTCCCAATCTGTAGGTTGCCAATTTGTCTTATTGGCTGTCTTTTGTCTTACAGAAGCTTTCCAGTTTTGTGAGGTCCCATTTATCAATTCTTGATCTTAGAGCATGTACCAATAAAGTTCTGTTTAGAAAATTTCCCTCTGTGCCAATGAGTTCAAGGCTCTTTCGCACTTTCTCTCCTATTAGCTTCAGTGTATCTGGTTTTATGTTGAAGTCCTTGATCCACTTGGACTTGAGATTTGTGCAAGGCGACAAATATGGGTCTATTTTCATTTTTCTACTTATCAACAGCCAGTTAAAGCAGCACCATTTATTGAAGATGCTTTTTTCCCCCATTGTATATGTTTGGCTTCTTTGTCAAAGATCAAGTGTCCACAAGTGTGTGGTTTTATTTTTGGGTCTTCAATTCTATTCCATTGATCAATGTGCCTGTCTCTGTACCAGTACCATGTAGTTTTATCACTATTGCTCTGGAGTATAGCTAGAGGTCATGGATGACGATTCTCCTAGCCATTCTTTTATTGTTGAGTATTATTTTCGCTATTCTAGGTTTTTTGCCTTTCCTCCCATTGATGTCCAACAAGACCATCCTCTACTACATGTGGGGCTAGAGCCGTGGGCTGCTCCATGTGTACTCTTTGGTTGGTGGTTTAGTTCCTGGGAGCTTGGGGGGGTCTGTTTGGTTGATATTTTTGTTCTTCCTATGGTATTGCAAACCCCTTCAGCTCCTTCAGTCCTTTCTCTAACTTCTCTGTTGGGTACCCCATGCTCAGTCCAATGGTTCGTTGTGAGTATCTGCCTTTGTATTTGTTAGGATCTGGTAGAGCCTCTCAGGAGACAGTCATATGGGGTTCCTGTCAGAAAGCGCTTTTTGGCATCTGCAATAGTGTGTGGGTTTGGTGTCTGTGTAGGGGATGGATCCCCAGGTCGGGCAGTCTCAGGTTGGCCTTTCCTTCAGTCTCTGTTCCACACTTTGTCTCCGTATTTCCTCCCGTGAGTATTTTGTTCCCCTTTCTGAGAAGGACTGAAACATCCACACTTTGGTCTTTCTTCTTCTGGAGCTTCATACTGTGTACAAATTGTATCCTGGATACTCTGAGCTTTTGGGCTTTCTCTCTCTCTCTCTCTCTCTCTCTCTCTCTCTCTCTCTCTCTCTCTCTCTCTCTCTCTCTCTCCCTCCCTCCCTCTCTCCCTCTCTTTCTATTTTTCTTTTTTCTTTTTTTGTTTTAAATTATTTTATCTATTTACATTCCAGCCATTACTACCCCTCTTTGCCCTCCCTCCCACAGTTCCTCCTTCCATTCCTCCTCCCTCCTGCTTCTGATAGGGTGCTCCCCTTCACCCAACAGATATTCCCCCTTCTCTGTGGTCTCAAGTCTCTCTAGGATTTGGTACATCTTATGCCACATAGCCACTGAGTCAATATGCAAAATATTGCATGGGAAAAATAGAGATTATAGAATCTTTAATTACCAGTTGTTAATTATATGATTTTGTGATCTTTGCATATTAAATTTTCTGAGCATCATTTTTTTTTTTTGGTCTCTAAAATGATTGCTAAATGTATCCGCCTTTGAGATGTTTAGTCAACAATAATTGGTGTCTCTATTAAAGTACCTGGAAGATATCGAATTCAGCCTCAGATTTCAGGTGTTTGTCAGTTTTTCATTCATGGCACATTTTATATAGCTTGTTCAGAACAAAAGGTTGGTGTAGAAATGGGTTTCTTCCATGCGAGGGACAATATGCTGATGTACATGAGCAAAAAGTGATTCAATAAGTACAGAGGCCTGAAAATGAGTATGCAAGAGTGACATAGTGTACTACTTTAGAGGAACAGATACAGGTGTTTGGCTTAATTAACTGTTCACAAAATGGAAAACCACCAGAGAATTTTAAACACAGCAAGGTTCTAATCTAACACATATTTAACAAGGCTTCTGTGGCTTCTGTATGCAAATTAAATTCTTAGCCTAGCACATTAGGAAGCATAGAAAGTTGTTCAAGAATGATAGAAGAAGCTACTGGGATAGACATTTACAAGCTGGAAAATGGGGAATGGAGAAAAAAGAAAGAGGGAGGATTATTGACAAACTATGTTGAAACACTATAAGAAACCTAATACACTGACAAAACTTGCCCACGTATTAGATTCTCAAGAGCAAAGCACACAGGAGAAATAGATCATACTGAGAAACTGAAACATACTTTTGAAATATTGAATTCCCATGAACTGAGATAAAGAAAATCTGTAGGTTATACTCTGAAGAGTTCTTCTGAGGATATCATTCTTTGAAAGATACTTATAAACGAAATGCGCACACACACACATACACACACATATGCATGCACACACACATGCATGCACACACACATGGGCTTTTCCCACTCTTATGAGATCTTAACTAAACTGCCAACCTCTTTTTTTTTTTGTAAATGTTTGTAAGTGTTTGATGATGCCTCAACACTATCAGCCATGGATTTCAAACTTTAACGAAAATGTAGATCCCTGTACCTTCCATGGGTTCAAAGCACAGCTCTCCGAACATACACACTGATCTCTCAATTTATGCAGCAAGTCTTGTAAGCTACTACTATACTACAACAGTATCTTGATTCCTTCAGGTCACAGGGACTTTTTTCATTTAACTGAATGGCTTTGGTTATTGTTTTTCCTTGATAGTGAGCAAAGTCGGATTCCCTGGTGTTTGAACTGAGACACCTCAATCAGACAAACATAGAAACAACTTTGCCATTTTGTCCACTGGGCATTCAGAGAAGACCCTGAGCTCTGACTCTATAAACCCATACATTTATTGTCACCAAGTTCATCACTAGCAGGAGTCTTTCATGTGAGGTAACAATGCACCACTTGTTGGCTAACCACATGCTGAAAGATCTCTCCTGCTGCTTACTGCACACACTAGTATTGCTCTAGGGTTTCTTACTACTCACTATCTGTGTTACTACACAATTATTCAATACAGGAAGAATGTCACCAAGGACAATCATTGCTTTGAAAAATTGTCAATTCTCAATATAAGTAGTGATGTTCATTCAGAAGAATAAAAGGGAGAAGCCTGGAAAGGAGAATGTGTTTCCTATCTGAAAGAAGATACCCATAAAAGTCAGGGAGGTGACCAGATTTACATGAACTCAGATAAGTCTTATGTCTGTGTAGATGTGGAGTATATATGTGTGTGCATCGGTTTGAGTGTTTGTGTGTGGAGATGGAATTCTGACTGCATCAAATCTTTCTGTTGTTGTTGTGTGAAATGTTCACTTATTTTTCCAATGATAATTTAATACTTTTCTGGATCCAGCATTCATGGGTTCTCCTGTTTCCTTTGTTTTTGTCTTTCTCTCAACTTTTGCCCCTCTCTTGGGAAGTCTTGAAGACTAGTTGATTGAAATTTTATTTTCTGTCACAATATGTGTCTTGAGAATGTGTGTCACGTATAAACTGCAAAATGAAACAAAATATGTAAAACCTAAAAAGAAATAAAGACTCATTTCCAGAAAATGTCACTAAAAAGCTTGTTTTTTATTAGATTATCAGAAGAAAGAAGCTAATGCACATGATGCTAATGGTCTTTAAAATTAGCTCATGATTCCCAGGTTTATAAATTGGATTATTATAGAAAATTGTATAGTTCGTATAATAGTCCTGCAAGAATTCATTCTTGCACAAATCAAAATAATTAAATTATGAGAATATTATTGATCTTCATCCACATTTTATATATAAAATTAATGTCAATATAAAATTTCAGTTTTTCCAACATTGAGGTCAAACTTTTCATGCTTTCTATTTTCTTAATGGTTTACCATGAATGAAAGTAAGTTGTCAAGTGTTTCACAAGTAGTTCAGATTTTAAAATATGCAAAGCTCAGGAATCCCAAGGAAATCTCCCTTGGAACATTTCCTACCTTGAGAACATCCCATTTCAGAAATTCAATAGCAGGACTCACCAGTCCCAGAAAGGATATTATGTACATAGATAGTGCTAAGTACAAGAAAGTATCATTTAAGTAAAGTTCAGTGGGTGATATAGCTTAGGTCAAAGTTCTTGTGTATTATGTACAAGATCCTGATTTCAATATTCAGTACCACAGTCAATCAATCAATACTGCAGTCAGTTACTGAAGAAGAAGCTAGAATGGGTTCAGGAACTGTCAAGCATGAGCACCTAATAATGTTCTTCCAGTGAAGCTGTGCTAGAAAAAGTGAGAAGTGGGGAGACCAATGCCTGACACTATTACTGATGCTGTGATGTGCTTACAGACGGGAGCCTAGCCTGGCTTTCTTCTGAGAGGCTCTACCAGCAGCTGACTGAGACAGAGACAGACACACCAAACTGTTGGAATTAAGTTGGGGTCCCCTATGGTTGAATTAGGGGACAGACTGAAGAAGCTGAAGGGGAAGGTGACCACATCAGAAGACCAGCAGTCTCAACTAAATCAGACCCCAGGGAACTCCCAGAGACTAAGCTACTAACCAGACAGCATACACAAGCAAGTCCAAAGCACCCAACACATATATAGCAGAAGACTTCAAGCTGTATGTCAGAGGTTTAAAACAACTTTTAAAAAGCACATAGTATCCACAGATATTACAGCTCTTGTCTCAAATAAATTAATATCCAATAAAAATAAAATTAAATAAATGTTTAAAAAGAGGATTTATTCTGGAGTAATAAATGGAATATCTTGGAGTCATGGACTACAGTTAGTCCAACAATTGTGTTCCAATGTTTCTTGAAATGGTTTTACATAGAGCATGAAATAATATATGAATCAAAATGTAGTTTAAGCATGCTAATGGAGATATCAGCCAATTTACAGCCAAGAAAGGAAACCTCTGTTGTAAGTTTGAAACACTACTTGATAGCATTCTTTTGTCAGTTTGGAAACAAGTAGTCTGTTAATATTCCTTAAAGGTACAGGAAGCCCTTTTCTTCTTGAGTATTCACATAGTGGGAATTTCTTGACAGAGGCTGTAGAAGCAAGAGTCTTTTAACTCTTCACAATCTTTCTACAAATTATTGACTATGTCTAAGCAACAATTGTCATCTTAGAATGGGGGTTCACCCTGACTTTGTTCTGTGCTTACGGATCCTGCTCCCCTAACTAGGCTGCCTTGTGGCCTTAGTGAGAGAAGATGTGCCTAATGCTGCAATGACTTGAGGCATCAGGGTGGATTTGTATCCTGAGGGACCATTCCATTCTCAGAGGTAAAGGAAAGGGATAGGGGCCAGAAATCATATGATGGGGGAGTGGGAGGCCAGGAGGACTGCAATTGGTATGTAGAGTGAGTAAATAAATAAATGGAATACATATACATACATATATATCATATACACATACATATATATCATATATATTAAATACATGTACAACATATACATATTCCCATTACATATACACATACATGTACTACAAATACAATATACAAGTGCATATACATATACTAATATATATATATATATATATATATATATATAAAATGCATATATATCCTACAGGTATCATGCTATAGTCACAAAGATGTTAGGTCAACCACGAATATGAGAAAGAGTGGGTGTGAATAGAAATGAAGGTAGTCTAAGATCATTCAGCAATGGATCTACAACATTTTAACTCTCTACAATAGTTAACTACCTTTGACTTGATCAGATATTTTAAAGCTAGTTTTGAGGAAACTTCTTTGCCTTGTTAATGTCCTCATAAAATTTTATTCAAAAAATTTATTCACATAATTATAACACTAAATTGTGAAGGTGGAGATGATGGGATAAATTTCTATTTATCAGCTTCGTGAATTATTGGAATATTGAGAATATTTTCCTTTTTACTCCGTTTTTACTCATACTATTGTTCATATACCTTTATCTCCTTTTATGTCTGAAATATTTTTCAATACTTTATTATATCTGCAGAAAAGTATGCTGTGAGTAGGACCTACTGATACGAGGATCTTCCTTGCAAATCTTTGCACTTTGTAGGAATAGGTCAAAATGTCTCCATCTTTATGTTGTTTGTTGTCAGTGTTAATTTGAAGTGAAGGTATATATCCTTTAAAAAATATTGTTTTCTTCTATGTCCTGAATGCTAAAGGTGCTGAAGAGAAAAGGTACATTCAAAGTCACTGAGTTAATGAAGACAGTCATGGAAAGTTCTTAGTTATAGAGGGTGATTGTGATGATATCCACCAAGGGCTCTGGCACTGAATTGCAAGGGACATTTCTGAATGAGGTTTTACCAGGTACCTCAGGGATCTTTTGACACCATCCCAAACTATTCCAACTCTTGATACAAAAGGAAGAGTGAGGAGGAGGTAACTCAGAGCAGTTTGTAGAACAAAACAATGTATTATGTTAGATTTTTTTCTCTCCTCAAAACTGGAGTTCAAGCACACTCACGAGCAAATAGTTATATGATATTATTATGATATGAGCTATCATTTATGTCTGTCCATTCAATCATCTAGTTATTGATTTACACAGATATTAACTCATCCATTCACCTAGCTATTTATTCATCCACCTTTCAGTCATCCTTTTATCTGTCTATCCAAGTATCTATCCACCTGTCCATGATCCCAATATATTTTAACCATGCATCCATTTAAACCCATTAAATCCAGGAATTATTTGTTCCTTAAGCATGATCTTTATTTTTATCTAGTATTTGTTTTACAAATTAGTATAACAAAATTTCAAAAAGTCATACTAAATATGCATGTTACTTCATATGCCATTTTGATAACATTTTCTTTTCTTATTTTAGGAAGACCATTTTTTATTAATAATTTTATTTGTTTACATTTCAAATGATATCCCTCTTTCAGGTTACCGTTCCCTTCTTCACCCCCTCCTCTTTACCTCTATGAAGGTGCTTCTCCACCCATTCACCCACTCCCGCCTAACCTCTCTAGCATTCCCCTATACTGTGGCATCAAGCTTCCCTCTGATACGTAAATATCTGGAGTCCTAGCTCCCTCCATGTATACTCCTGGGTTGGTAGTTCAGGCCCTGGGAGCTCTGTGTGGTCCAGTTAGTTGATATTGTTCTTCTTATGGAGTTGCAATCCCCTTCAGCTCCTTCAGTCCCTCTCCTAGTTATTCTATTGAGGTACTCAGGCTCAGTCCAATGGTTGACTGTAAGTATCTGTATCTGTTTTGGTCAGGTGTTGGTAGACCCTCTCATGGAACAGCCATATCAACCTCCTGTCAGCAATCGCTTCTTGGAATTAGCAATAGTACAGGGTTTTGTGTCTATAGATGGGATGGATCTCTAGGTGGGGCTAGTCTCTATATAGCCTTTCCTTCAATCTATATTCCATTTTTTTTGTCCCTGTCTTTCATGACATTTATTTTATCAGATATGCGATATAAATATTAAAGCTTAAAAGATGCCTATATTAGGAAATATTTCTAGCAGACTATATGCCCTTCAGAAACAATATTTTGACAGTGACTTTGAAGTCAGTACTTGGCTTAGAAAACATTTTCATAATGATGGACAAAAATCTTTGGCAAAGGTTTTGTGGCTGAAAATTAATAGTGGATGCCTGCTGAATATTAAACAAGTCTTTAGATGTTCCAGGATATTGAATCAGAAAAGAAAATGTGAACTAAAGTAGTAGTCTGTGGTCTGGAAAAATCATCTGCCCCTACCTCACTTCTTGCATGAGTTATTTTGCTATAGAAACACATTTTCTCATTTGTTAATTTTGTGAAAAAAATCTTCCTCAAAAATTTTCTCTCACTCTTGTCATTTTTCTGTTGTTTTAGTTTGGTCTTGTACTAATGGTTCTGGTATAAATTTTGTTGTTACCTATATTCCTCCTTTTATGATATTATGTCAATGTCATAAGTCTTATTTTGCACTTTGTATTTGGTCTTCAGTGAGACAAGCCCAGCTCATCAAATGTCTACCAAATGATTTATTGCACATCTACCTACTAAGGTATGGCTTTTCCCATTTCACCACACAATGATAAATATCAGCTTTCTCCACTGTGTGGTTTGTATGTAAAACTTCCTCCAAGGTTCATATGTTTGATTGATTAGTTCCAAATTGGTAGCATTGTTTTGGAAGGTTCTAGAACCATTAGGAGGTGAGTCATTTAGAGATGACATTGGGATTTGACATAAGAGCTTTACTTCCTCTCTGTACTTGATGTTTCCGCACTGTGGATGAATTGTGGCCAGATAATCAAGCTCCTGCTGCCTTGCCTTTCAACATCATGATGAGCAGTATTCCAGAACTGTAAGTCAAAATAAACGTTCTACCTCAAGTTGCTTCATATTACATATTTAATCACTTGATCAAGGTAAATAATTTATATCATTAGGTTCCCCCTTTATCATTATTTTCTTTTCATTATCTATCTATTTATTTATTTATTTATTGTTTGTTTGTTTGTTTGTTTTAAACTCCAGATTTTATTCTTCTCCCAGTCCACCCTTTGACTATTCCACATCCCATACTGCCTCCTCCTGTGTCCATGAGGATGTCACTACCCCCTACCACCAGACTGCTAAACCCTCTGGGGCCTCCATTCTCTTGAGGATTAGGTACATCTTCTTTGACTGAACCCAAACCCAGCAGTCCTCTGCTGTATATGTGCTGGTGTATGCTACATGGTTGGTGATCCAGTGTCTGAGAGATCTCAGGGATCCAGACTGATTTAAACTGCAGGTCTTCTTACAGGGTCGCCCTCTTCCTCAGCTTCTTCCAGCATTCCCCTAATTCAACCACAGGGGTCACCAGTTTCTGTCCATTAGTTGGGTGCAAATATCTGCATCTGTCTCTTTCAGCTGCTTGTTGGGTCTTTCAGAGAGCAGTCATGATAGGTCCCTTTTTGTGCGTGTTCCATAGACTTAGTAATAGTGTCAGGTCTTAGGGCTGCCCCTTGAGCTGGATCCCATTTTGGGCCTATCATTTGACCTTCTTTTCCTCAGACTCTTCTCCATTTCCTTCCTTACAATTCTTTCAGATAGGAACAATTATGTCTCATAGTTTTGACTGTGGGATGGCAACCCCATGTCTGCCCTGTCTTTCTGCTGGAGGTGGGTTCTACAAGTTCCCTCTCCCCAATGTAGGACATTTCATCTAAGGTCCTCCTCTTTCAGTCTTGAGAATCTCTCACCTCCCAGGTCTCTGTTATTTTCTGGAAGGTTTCCGCAACCTACCTCCTGAGGTAACATGTTTCCATTTTTTCTGCTGGCCCTTAGGGATTTCAGTCCTTTTCCCTCACCCAACACAAGATCAGGTTGCACCTCTCCCCTTTTATTCTCTTTCCATCCCAGGTCCCTCCCTCCCTTTCTTTCTCTCTCTCTCCCAAGTGGGACTGAAGCATCCTCACTTGGGCCCTTCAGTTTGTTCACCTTTTTGAGTTCTGTGGGCAGTATCTTGGGTAGTTGGCACTTTTTTGTTATGGCTAATATCCGCTTATTAGTGAGAACATATGACTCATTTCATTTTGAGTCTGAGTTACCTCACTCAGGATGATATTTTCTAGTTCCATCCATTTGGCTGCAAAACTTAGGATATCCTCATTCTTAATAGATGTGTGAATGAACCACATTTTCTGTATCCATTATTCTGTCATGGGAAATCTGGGTTGTTTCCAGTTTCTGGCTATCACAAACAAGGCCACTTTGAACATAGTGGAAAATGTTCTCCTGTGGCATGGTGGGGTGTCTTTTGAGTATATTCCTAAAAGTCGTATTGCTGGATTTTCACATAGATCTAGTTCCAATTTTCTGAGGAAGCTCCAGTTTGATTTCCAGAGTGGTTGTATCAGTTTGCAATCCTACCAGTAATGGAGAAACATTCTTCTTTCTCCCCATCCTTGCCAACATGTGCTGTCTCCTAAGATTTTGATCTTAGCCATGTAGATTGGTATAAGGTAGAATCTCGGGGTTGTTTTGATTTGCATTATTCTGATCACTAAGGACTTTGAACATTTCTTTAGGTGTTTCTCAGCCATTTGAGATTCCTCTGTTATGAATTGTCAGTTTAGTTCTATACCACATTTTTTGATTGGGTTGTTTGGTTTTTTGGTGGTTATCTTCTTGAATTCTTTATATATTTTGCATATTAGCCTTCTTTCAAATGTGGAGTTAGTGATGATCTTTTTCCCAATCTGTAGGTTGCCAATTTGTCTTACTGGCTGTCTTTTGTCTTACAGAAGCTTCCAGTTTCATGAGGTCTCATTTATTAATTCTTGATCTTAGAGCATGTACCATTGGAGTTCTGTTTAGAAAATTTCTCCCGTTTCAATAAGTTCAAGGATCTTTCCCACTTTCTCTTCTATTAGATTCAGTGTAACTGGTTTTATGTTGTGGTCCTTGATCCATATGGACATGAGCTTTGTGCAAGGTGACAAATATGGATCTATTTTCATTTTTCAACATGTCAATAGCCAGTTAGAGCAGCACCGTTTGTAGAAGTGCTTTCTTTTTTCCATTGTATATATTTGGCTTCTTTGTCAAAGATTGAGTGTTCCCTGTAAGTATGTGGTTTTATTTCTGTGTCTTCGATTCTACTCCATTGATCAATGTCTCTGTACCAATACCATGTAGTTTTTATCACTGTTGCTCTGTATTAAAGCTTGAGAGCCGAGATGGTGATTTCTCCCCCCAAAATTTTTTTATCGTTAAGTATTGTTTTTGCTCTTCTGGTTTTTTGTTTTGTTTTGGTTTTGGTTTTGGTTTTTGTCTTTCTAGATGAATTTGAGAATTGCTCTTTCCATGTCTTTGAAGAGTTGTGTTGGGATTTTGATGGGGATTGCATTGAATCTGTAGATTGCTTTTGGTAGGATGGCCATTTTTGCTATGTTAATTCTGCCAATCTATGAGCATGGGAGATCTCTTTATTTTCTGAGATCGTCTTCAATTTCTTTCTTGAGAAATTTGAAGTTGTTGCCATACAGATCTTTTACTTGTTTGGTTAGAGTTACCCCAGGATATTTTATATTATTTATGGCTGTTGTGAAGGGTGTTGTTTCCCTAATTTCTTTCTCAGTCTGATTATCATTAGTATAAATGAAGGCCACTGGTTTACTTGAGTTAACTTTATATCTGGTCACTTTGCTGAAGTTGTTTATCAACTGAAGAAGTTCTCTGGTAGAGTTTTGGGGATCACTTATGTATACTATCATATCATTTGCAAATAGTGATGTCTTTATTATTTCATTGCCAATTTGTATCCCCTTGATCTCTTTTTGTTGTCTTATTGCTTTAGCTGGCACTTTGAGTACAATATTGAATAGATATGGGGAGAATGGGCATCCTTGTCTTGTCCTCGATTTTAGTGGGATTACTTCAAGTATCTCTCAATTTAATTTGATATTGGCTGTTGGTTTTCTGTATATTGCTTTTATTATGTTTAGGTATCGATCTTGAATTACTGATCTCTCCAATACTTTTAGCATGAAGGGGTGTAGTATTTTGCCAAATGCTTTTTCTGCATCTAAGGATATGATCATGTGATTTTTTTTCCTTTGAGTTTATTTATATACTAGATTACATTAATTGATTTTCATATATTGAACCAAACTTGAATCCCTGAGATGAAGCCTACTTGACTGTGGTGAATGATGGTGTTGATGTGTTCCTTGATTCAGTTTGTAAGAATTTTATTGAGTACTTTTGCATCCATATTCATAAGAGAGATTGGTCTGAAGTTCTATTTTTTGGTTGGGTCCTTATATGGTTTAGGTATCAGAGTAACTGTGGCTTCATAGAATAAATTAGGTAATATTCATTAGGAATGTGCCACAATTTCATATATACCACTATTGTATATAATTATTTAGTTAGACATCATATTTTCAGTTTCCTGTACGTTTTAAACGAATTATTTTATAATCATCTCATGTCTAATGAGTGTTTTCCCCATATATATTATGGGTTCCATGAAAGTGTATTTCTTCAGAAGAAGAAATCCAAGGTAGCTGAAGTTACTGGTGGTTGTTAGGCACCATGTGGATACTGGAAACTGAACCTGGACAACTGAAAGAGTAGCAAGTCTTCTTAATTTCTGAGCCATCACATTATTCCCATGTTCCAGAAATTTTCCAGCTTTATTTAATATAGCAATTATAGTTTTAGTACCTGAAATATTGTTTTTCTTCAGCCTCCTGTATTATGATTCTCTTTGACCACTCAGAGACACTACTGAGATATTTTTGCAAGAGAATTCTTTACTTCTTCCCTAAGGTGCCAGCAACCAACTGCTCTGATTTGTTATGAACAAGCATAGTATGTTGTCCAGTAAACTTTTTGATGATTCCTCAATCTTAGAATCAAATATATTGGTTTAGTTCCTTTGTCTCTACAACTGGAGATGTTTCTGTAATGTCTCTAGAGCATACTTTTCCCCAACCATGGTTTCTTCTTTTTACTATTTTAAGGCGAGCATCCTCCTCCATTTGTATTTTATATGTCAGACAGTTGTAAACTACCAGACAGTATGATAGCTAGTGATTTCGTGAGCTGTTTGTGTACTCTGGAAACAAGAGGAATCTCCTATTTAGTCTGGCACCTAAACTTCTATTTATAAATTATATAGCTAGAGGATTAATAAAATCTTCAGATATTTTGTATTTTTACTGATCTTAAATATAAATAATGTACTATTATCTTATAATGAGTATAAATTTCGATATTCTAAACAATTTTAAAATTTTATCTAGGAAATATGATTTCCATGAGGGCACATAATTCAATACTAGAATAACAACTTAAATACATTCCATTTGAAAGAGTTTACCTATTTCAATGTTATTTATCCTCCTAGCTCTTGATGTAGAGACTGATGTCGTATTGAACATTTTAAATTAAATGACACAATGGCTAAATTTATAGCTGAAGGGGAGAGTAAGTGTGTAGATCCAGAGTTCAATTCTTAGAGCCACATTAATTGAAACAATAAATAACCCTATTAAAACACCTGTTAATCAATAAATATATTTTATATGCATATATTTTATATGTATAAAATTAGAAAAAATATACATAATTTTTAGGAAAATTGAAATTTGAGACAAAAGTTATCATGTTTATCTAAATTTGGCAGGACAAAATATAGCATGAAGTTACATTCTCTGGTCAACATATATTTTTTATAAGCATTGTTATGAAAAGTTCCATAATCTTAAGTTTGTTTTGACACAACAAAGTCTATAAAGGTTAATGTGAAAATATTCAAATTATAAAGCCCTTTAAAAGCAGTGGCTAAACCCGTATATCTATGTTATGACATGTCTTGATATTATTTATTAGACTGAAAACATATATATGGACATATATATGAGTGTATATATATGAACACATAAAATGATTAATTTTGTTAGTAAGCATCCTAAAATTAGTGGTTGTCATATTTTATCAGGAATTCCCTTAATATAAAAATGCCATTTTATTTCTCATACATGTAATTCACCTATAACTTCATATATAGAGACATACTTCTGCTTTTCTAGTCAATAATCATATTTGATTTTTGTTTTGATACTCTACAGTACTGGTGTGTCCCTCAGAGTGAGTCCACTTAACAACAGCACTTATAGTAAAAATAAAAAAATAGTATTCCAATGTCCCAAACTACATTTTTATTTATTACACTTTTTATATGCTATAAATTTTTAAAGTTAATTTTTTTCTGATGGAATTACATTTATTTTTCAGCAAGATATTTCATCTGTTAGGTTTTTGAAATGCAATTGACCTTGTTATTCTCACTAAAGAAAATTGTAGAATCAGACATTTTGTCTGAATTTCAAGGATTGTAATATGCCTTTTTTACATCTCTATTTTCTGAAATTTATTATCATCAAGAAAGTATTAAAATAAAATAATTTTATTTAAATAAAATATTTATTAGCTTTGGAGGAAATGATGTCACAATCACATTTCTCTATTATTATTTTTTAACCTTAGAATTAACTTTTCAAGTAATTCTCATCTGCTCAAACACACTTAATAGATGCCATTCCTCATATTGCAGAAATTTTGTTTTAACTATAAAAATGAAACCATTTACTATAATGCACTGCTCTTTTCTTGTTAATGTGTGTGTGTGTGTGTGTGTGTGTGCATGTGTGTGTGTTTATGCCAAATCCAAATAGGCATCAAAACCCAATAAGTACATGAATTTAACACTACAAAAGCCTTAGCATACTTTACCATAGCTTTGGACATTCATTGCTCAGAGCAGATTTTGAGAGAGTTCTATTTTGAAGATTTGTCAGAGCCTTATGAGTCTTTAAACATATAATGAATACACTGAGAAGCCTTGATTTGATTCCCCACTCTTTATGCTCTGGCCTCAGTGAAACACTTTCTCATGTCACATCCTATTTGTCTCTATCATTTTAAACCTCACAGGGAGTGGACACCTGTGAAAATGCATAGAAAGTCTCTGATGAGGCTCTTGACAGTAAATCAAGTTTTCTACTATCATAGAGATGATCACACATAATACCCCTCTGTTGTGTGTCCTTTATTGATGTTTTTGAAATCTGCTACATGGAAAACAGAGTTCAAACACACCTTCTGCCCTCACATTCACACATGAAAAAATTTCAGCACCGTGTTCCACAGATTACACTGAAATCAGACTTTCAAATCATTCCATCCTCCGTCTGTATATCAGCTACCTGCTATCTCATTTCCAAAGCTTATTTACAGGGTTGTCATTACCAGTTAATCAGTTCAAAGTTTTAGTGGCTTTTACAAAGTAATTAAAAAGTAAGCCATTATTTCAACACTCAGGAAATTCAATGATTGACATAAATTAACTTCATCTATGAAGCAAGACACTAGATACAACAAAATAATTCAAATAAAATTCAAAGTCAAAGCTAAATTGAAATGAATGTTTAAGAAAAAGGTAATTCTAAAGTCTAGAAAGAGTGCATAATGTATACTATGCTGAGGTTTTTATTAATACTTTAAAAAAGTTTTATACTTTTGCTTTTTTCATAACTATAGCACTTTCATGATTTTTCTTATTACCTCTTTCAATACAACAGTAATCACAGCAAATTATGAATGAGATGTTCCATGAAAATGAAAGGGGGTTCCCGGGTGGGTGGGGAATGGGGTTAGGGGACAACATATGAAATATAAATAAAATATCCAATAAAAAAGAAAGAATAATAAACTTAAAAAAAAGAAAATGAAAAACAAGACAAAATCTGAGCATTATGAACCATAAAGTTCAGTGAGAGACTCGTTTATTTGGAAACTACCAAATAAAGACGAATAATGATTTTGGTCCCTATGATTAGATGAAATGACTGGAATTGTTAAAATTTTAAGTCGATTAAAGTTGTTTTCTTCCAGAACTCAGACTTTTGGAGGTATGTACTTCTGTTCATTATGCCTCCATATTTAATTTTACTCTTGTTTTCCTCACATATTCCAAACTTTTCAAATTTTACTTATTTGCCTGACAACATGTGCTAACAAAAAATAACTCATTAGATATGTTTTTTCTGTTCTTTTTTCTCAGGTTTTAATTTTTATTTGTAACAAAATATAACAAAAACAAAACCCATCACATTCAAGTAGGACAGGACAAACCAAAAGGAGAAAAACAGTTCCAAAAGAAGATATAAGAATCAGAGACCCCATTCATTCCTACATTCAGGAGACCCCAAAAGTAGTAAACTTAAAGCAACAACATGTATGCAGAGGACCTGGTGACAGAGTATGTCCTAGGTTTGCTGCTTCAGTCTCTGTGAGTTCATGAGAGCCTTTTTCAGTTGATTTGGAGGGCCATGCTCTTCTAGTGTTTGTCCTCCATGACCTCTGACTCCCTTACTCTTCTCTTTCTTACTCCTCTTCTGGCATATTTGATAAAGATATCTCATTTATTGCTATAGGTTCAAAGCTCTCTCTCTCTCTCTCTCTCTCTCTCTCTCTCTCTCTCTCTCTCTCTCTCCCTCCTTCCCTCTTTCTCCCCCCCTTCTCTCTCCATAATGTCTGACTATTTGTCTCTGTATTTGTTCCCATCTGCTGCCGGAGGAACCCGCTCTGATGAAGGCTGATTAAAAGATCAATTTATGAATATAGCAGAATATCATTAGTAGTCATTTTATTGTCATATTTGTTTGGTTTACTACTAGGTCTCTAGGCTATCTAGTCTCCAGTACTTGGTCACCCTCACAGTATGAGGTATGGGTTTCATCTCATGGAGTGGTCCTCAAGTCTGAACAAACATTGATAGGTTACTCTAACAAACTTTGGGCAACCATTGCACTAGAGTATTCTGCAGGCAGTACAAATTTTAGAACAAAGATTTTGTGGCTGAGTTGGTGTTTACATTTCACATTTGGTAGCCTGCAGAGTACTCTCCTTCATAAAAAATACTAAAACATGAAGGTGGAGGTTCTATGTTGGCACAGATCTTGTGATCAGTTTCTGGAAAGCATCCTATTTTCTTGCAAACACCATGGGTTACTAAATATTTCTATGAATCTGCTTTGGCCAACAACTCAATTCAATGGAACTCAGTCCCAGTACTGCAAGGTTCATTTGGTGACAAGAAATGGTCAACTGGGGCTCCATCTCCCTCATTATTTTTAGACTTCATTATGACTATTTTCATATAGTTTAGCAAGTTTCCATTGCACTAGGTTTCCTTATTGGCCCTCAAATGCCCCCTCAGTTCTCGCTGTCTCTCTCTACATTTCCTCCCTTAACCCCATATCCCCTCCAACTCCTCACACGACCTTCTCATTCTTGCCACCCTCCACTGGCCCCAGTTTGCACATCAAATGGGTTCCATTTTTTCCTCCCAGGAAGATCTATGTGTTCTAACCTAGTGCTTATCATTCTTTAAAAAAAAGTTCTCAGAACATAAGAAAGACATGCACCAAGTAGAGACAACAGCAAGTCTGTTGAATTTCTATGTGAATAGCCTGTGCTAAGCTAGCCAATTCATGTTGACTGTGTTGTATTATAGGTAGTGCATTCAGAAATCTTAGAACTTAACTTCTATTTTAAAATATTCTGTAGATTACGTATTATATTATAAATATTTTTCTAGCAATGTAGTTTCTTAATGGTTCTCAAGTCATTCACAGTATCCACTAAATTATCGTAAACATCAATTCATAATGTTAATAATTTAACTCAGAAAAACATAATAATATCCAAATAGTTGGGGAAAGCCCAAATCTCAGTCTACTTCAAGAACCAATGGTCAGTAAGGATTACTGAGTATAGGAATAGGAGAATAGTCTTCCTATGGAACAGTACAGCAAATGATTATTCATTCCAACCCTGAAAATATACATACAAGGAATATTATTCAGATTTATCAGAGTGTTTGTGGGAACATATGTGTAAGTGTATGTATGTAACAACAATTAAGGAAAATAAAGAGGCTATGGATTAAGGGTGTATAAGAAAGGGTGTACATGGAAAAAAGGGAAAAGAAAATGATGTGATTACATTATAATTTCAAATATAGAAGTAAAGATTTTTAAATAATTTGCATTTCCATTTGATATAAAGAACAATTCTAAGAATTAGTTTTCTTTGGAAAGAAACATTTCCTACTGCTTGCAAATTTGTAGATAGATCAGACTAGAAAATGGATGGACTGAAGAGAGTAATTTTGTACTGTAACTCAGATTTAAATTTTGGAATTGTTAATTTCAGTCCTGGTATTGCTATCTTAGTAAAAGTAAAGATGATATTATGATTGTTACTCCAGTGGTTTAATCCAGCATTTCATGAAGAGTCACCATCCCATAACTTGCCTTACAAGCAAATATGCTTCAACTTTATGGCATCATAATTACCAGCCATCTGACCCTATCATTGAATCTACCAATTACCACTGTCAATCTAAGGAGAAGTTTTTATTTTCAATTCACAGATTAGTTAGTATAGAGTTATATTATTTGATATATTTTTATCAACTAGCTTCAGTGGTATTGATAACTAAACTGTTGAAAGAAGTTAAGCACTTTTGAAGATGTTTGATTTATTTTCCTGGTTCCAGAATATTAACTGAGAATTTGCTTTAACAAATGACTACATTAAAATATGGAGTATTTCTAAAAAGAATGATATCAAAGAACTAGCATAAAGAATATCAATTGCAACATTTTCGTTTCATACTAATATGAAAAAGGAATAATATAGAACTGACAAAAAGAAATACAAAATACTCAGCTTATTTATTGCTTTGCTTTACAGACATGTGAAAAGTATTTAAGATGTTGAAAATAACACTGAAATATTTACAAGGACCCACACCTCAAAAAAGAGTTATAGACAGCCAAAGTCTGCTGAAAGAGAGAGAAAAAAATTTCTTTATGAACAAAACCCTTTAAAAACACAAAAGAGGTATGGATATCATGGGAGTAATCAATCACTTTCTGATTAGATTTAATACTAGTTTCACAAGATGAAACCAAGAATTTATCAGGGTCAATAATCTGAGATATCCATAGATAAGTGCATTTCTCAGCCCACACAATGCAAGGTTTATTTTTTATTGAGAGTGATTATTTATAGATTCATATAATGAACTTTTAAAAGAGCCCTGGGATCCAACTCAGGTGCTCTTCTCTTGGAAAGACAATCTCTCTGACTCCCAGATTTCTTTAGTTGCTTATAGTATTTGTGTTAGCTGATACTTGTGGGCTTTTCTCCACTCATTTAAGCATTTACCCTGTATCACCATTATTCAGCTTACTTTTTGGGCAGTTATGTTGGCAAGATTTTATGTGTGTAGCTTCTGCTATTAATCAGACACACAATTACAGAAATCTCCCTGATATTCTGTCTCTTACAGTTCTTTCATCTCCTCTTTCACAATGTTCCATGAGCCTCAGATGCAGGAGTGTTTTGTAGTTGTATCCACTGAGCATGGCTCCACTCTTTGCACTTTGACTTGTTATGGTTTTCTGTAGTGGTCTCCAACTGCTACAAAGAGAAGTTTCCTAGATTATGGGTTAAGACTACATTTGCCTGTGCATATAAGGATGTTTATAGATTGTTATTAGGGATTATGCTGGTTAATAAAATAGTGGTGGTAGATTCTCTTTCAATAACCATGACTTTAAAAGCATTGTATAGTATTGGAAAAATAGCCAGGTGTTTTTAAATTAAAAAATAAACTATTCTAATCTGGGATGATGGTGTTTTCTTCATGAGCCAAAGATGACCAAATAGAAGACTAAATACAAGACATAGAAGCTCTTGTTTGATTTGCTGGCATGGGCTGACAAATGTATTTTTTTAATTGCCTTGGTTTATGATTATCTTTGTTCTCTTACTCTAAACTGCTTCCACATTAGAATGTAGAACCTAGCCAGTCCTAGGAGGGAGGATGCTTTACAGAAGAACACTTAGATACTGGTCCTCCCTAGTGTGGATACCTCAGGAGTTTCCTGACAGTAGAATGAAACTCTGAGTCTAGCTGCCCTCATTTCCTTTAAAAATAAATAAATAAATTTTGTGACATGGAGCAGACAAAACTGAAAAAATAGTTTGGTAAGAATTTAATCTCCTTAGCCTCAGTTCAAATTTCTTCCCTATGTTTTGATAAAAAAAACATCATGTTTTTGTGATTACTCTTGTTTTTAGGAATTTCTGTATACAAAATCATTAAGGAAAGAAGGAATGAGTTTTCAAGTTCTAGGACTGACTATATTTTATGTTTTTAATGTTTTGTAGTTTGTTAACCATTAGTATCAGCGTTGACTCAGTATTTGACATAATAAAATGCATTCAAGTTCATAGATTTTGTCTTTTTTATTAGCGTATATTGTATGAAGTAATGAGTTTCATTTTCTTTGATGTGTGCGATGTATCTGTATGATGTGCTTGGATTGTATCCATCCCTGTTACCCTCGCCTCCACCTCTTGGTTCTCTTTTCCTCCCTGAGAGTTTCCTTCCCACTTAAAATGTTGACCCGAGACTCTGTGAGTGACAGAAAATGTATTTGGTTATTTTTATGCATCTGCTTTACTGTGCCTACCGGAATGTTCTCCAGGATTTTGGCTTTTTTTTTTTTTTGACTAACAATAGTTTACTATAGTGTTTGAGGCTTTAATGACAACTCATTTTGTTTGTTTCTTTCCTTCTACTATGTTAGTAAAGAAGTGAAAAGTCTTTATGTGGCTTTTATTTTGTTTATTTTATGTTTACCATATTCTTAGAGATTTAAAAGAATCCAAAGTGAGAAACTGCAGACCTCCTCCTACCACCACTCCTTGTGGTGCTGATGCTGTTACTGCTCTGCTACTTGCTGTCTTGAAATGGGAGTGGGTTTATGTTGAGTGATGCCAGTGGCCTCCTGACATTCCTTTGTTCTCTTGAGAACAGTGCCTTCATGAATATGTTACCAAGAAAGCCTCGACTTCTAGATAAAGAACTACAATGTCATAGACTGAGCTTTCAATACCACTGGCTGTCTGAAACAGATGTCTACAAGTTACTGGCCAGCACACTGTATCCCTGTTAGAACTTAACAATTTTTACATTATTGCAGTTGTTTAACAAGACTAACATATCCTTCTTCCAATGCCAAACATACGTTTCTGATCAACCTTCAGTTCAAGTTTTTGTTTATTGAATGCTAATGTTTTCTGATTTTTATATCAGTTCTTCCTGTATTAATGATAATTATCCTTGAAAATAAAGGTTGAAATATTTTCCCCAAAAAAAGTTAATCTAACTTTCATTCTATGCTTTGTTTATTCACAATTGTCTCTAGGACAAACAATCTCTTATTTACTTTGAGGTAAGGATTATGTTTTCTGCATTGACTGTTATGCCATCTAACATAGAGCTCATATTCTGCATGATACTGCAATTCCAGTACTAAGTCTAGTTTCCCTCTTGTTGAGTCCAATTAAGGATGAGTTCTAGGTCTTAGGTCTAATTAGAGAACTATTGGTTACAAGAAAGATATAGCTGACACTACTTCATCCTTAGTGTTATTGCCAGAAAACAAGAAGGTAAAACAGAATCAGGTTGTAAGTATTTATTCCTATTTGTTGACATAAATATTATATATGTGTCCATGTTTTCCATGCTATATGACCAGTTTATTCTATAATCAAATAAACTATAATGTGTCAAAGTTATAAACTTTGATACAAACAAAGCAGAGAGTTACCCCAGATTCTATGTTCTTATATGAAAAGGATTCAGAGTAGCAGAAGAAAAAGAAACATTTAACATCATAAACCAAAACAATTTTTATTGGATACTTTATTTATTTATATTTCAAATGTTATCCCCTTTCCCAGTCCCACGAGAAAGCCCCTATTCCATCCCTCCAACCCCTGCTTCTATTAGGATCTTCCCCCATCCACCCACCCTCTCCCACTTCCCCACCCTCAAATTCCCCTACACTAGGCATTGAGCCTTCACAGGACCAAGGGCCTCTCCTCCCATTGATGCCCAGCAAGGCCATCCTCTGCTACATGCAACTGGAGCTATGGGTCCCTCCATGTGTACTCCTTGGTTGGTAGTTTAGTACCTGGGAGCTCTGGGGGGTCTGTTTGGTTGATATTATTATTCTTCCTATAGGATGGCAAACTCCTTTTAGCTCCTTTGGTCCTTTCTCTAACTTCTCCATTGAGGACCCTGTCCTCAGTCCAATGATTAACTGTGAGCATCTGCCTCTTTATTTGTCTGGCTCTGGCAAAGCCTGTCAGAAGAAACATATATTAGTCTCCTTACAGCATGCACTTCTTGGCATCCATAATAGTGTCTGGGTTTGGTGACTGAATATGGAATGGATCCCTAGGTGGGGCAGTCTTTGGATGACCTTTTCTTAAGTCTCTGCAACATACTTTGTCTCCATATTTGCTCCTGTGGGTATTTTGTTCCACACTCTAAGAAGGACAGAGGCACCCATACTTCCTTTTTCTTGAAATTCATGTGTTCTTCGTTCTTGCGCTTCATGTGGTCTGTGAATTGTAACTTGGGTATTTCAACCTTTTGCACTAATATTCACTTATCAGTGAGTGTATACCACATTTGTTCTTTTGTGATTGGGCTATCTCACTCAGGATATTTTCTAGTTTCATCCATTTGTCTAGGAATTTCATGAATGCATTGTTTTTAATAGCTGAGTAGTACTCCATTGTATAAATGTACCACAATTTCTGTATCCATTTCTCTGTTGAAGGACATCTGGGATCTTTCCAGCTTCTGGCAATTTTAAAACACACTGGTCATTACTTCCCAACAAGACAAGAAACAAAACCCAAAGAAACACTGAAAAATGGCAAAGAGGAAAGGACAAAAGAAGAAAAGGGGGGAATGTGGTAGGGAAGACTTGAGAGTTGGTGAGTAGGTGGGGGAGCACCATCTCAGAAGCAAAGGGCAAGGAGGATAGGGTGAAGAACTCAGGGAGGGGAGTCTGGGAAGAGGGAAACATATGGAATGTAAATAAATAAAGTAATTTAATAAAAACATTAAAGAAGGGATGGGAAGAACTTAGCAATGAAAAATTATAGAAAGCTAGACATAAAGGGATGGAAGTAAACTAAAATTAAGGAAAGAAAAATGTGAAAGGAATAGAAAGATAATTGAAGAGAAATATGCATTAAAGAAGATGAAAGTAAGAGAAGAAAGAGAAATAAAGGCAGAAGATAGAAGAGAAGAAAGGAGATATGAGGAGAAGGAAGGGGGGAAGTGAGATGGGCAGAAGGAAAGAACAGTGGTGTCTATCTTCATATTCAAATGGACAAACAATGGCCGTTGTATGTTTCTTCCTCAGTTGAATTGTTTTTGTCATGATATTTCTTAAAAATTCACAGCTCTAATTTTATTGTTTCCACCAATGTCTAAATTTATGTTTTAAAACAATGACATTTTCTCATAGTTTTTCTCTTTCTTTTTCCTATCTCTCTTTTCTTTCTTCCTTCCTAGCTTTCTTCCTTCTCTTCTTTGTTCTTTCTTTCTTCAATAATATTTGTCTTCATGTTGAAAGACAGTGGTTTCATAGAGGAAATGGTGAAAGATTCTTAGAGTAGAGACAGATAGCTCTCATCCATGCTCCATGCACCACTGAGTGATGAACAGGTCATAACATTCCATTATATGGCTAGCACAGACATTTAATATCCAAGTTAGCAATCTGTATACTGAGTATAATCACATGACTATGCTATATCTCTTTTATTTCCTTTGTAATTAGCTGTGCTTATGTAAAACTAAGGTGAACCATTCTCTGGAAACTAAATATGTTACACAGTCAATGTCAGGCAGAAATATACTTACAATAGTTGTAGAGTTTTCCTTGCAAGAATGTTTTGCAATAATTATGATTTTTACATCTTGTTTTAGAAATTTCAAGTGTTTCAATATGATTTAATACTCATCTCTACTGCCTTCAGCTGTCAGCTTCTACTCATTGCTTAAATTGATGACTCAGATTTGTACAGCACTTTGTGGTTTTCAAGTCAATTTCAAAAATAAAATTTAATTTCATTTTTAAACAATCCTTCAGATGTCAAAATGACTATGTCAATCTTAGTTACAAAAGAACTAAAGCCCAGAGATGTTCCTTGATTTTTTCCCTAGGTTTCCTAAACATCAATGTAAGGAAATAAGGTTAAAACTCAAAATGTTTAAAGGCTTTCACCAATGAAACAAAGGCCAGTTGTGTTTTGTCCTGATTTTCATTTTGTGTGACAAGCATCTGCCATGGAAAGTCTGTGAAATGTCTAGCTTCCTCCACAAGTCCTATTGAAAATCCACCAGTTCATCCCAGATGAATCAAGCCCATTGAAATTATGCCTACAAAACGGCATTTAAGGGGAGATAACTCTCTGTCCTTCCACACAAAGGATTTCAAGGCTATCCCATTATAGTTGCTCCCATCATGAAAAGGTTCTGATGAATGTTCCATTTATCAGTGTTATTGCCAGATCTCTACAAGAGACCTAAGAAATTAGAGTCCCAACTCATTTAAGTGTTCATAATTTTAATAGATACCCCTAAAGCAGCCACATTCAAAAAATAGTTTAGTAACTAGGGACTCTTTTTTTTAATTTTTTTGTCATATACACCTAATAAATTTGTCTTCTAATAAAAAATTCGCTTGTCAATCTAGTTGCTTCACATGAATGTTTTTATGTTATGTTCACCCCTGACACATACACACTTCTCTCTGTCACTAAGTGCATCTAACAGTTTCTGAAAGCCTTTCAAGACCCACCTGTATCCAGCCACATGAACATTTCTTTAAACAATAACATGAGGTTTTATTTTTTTGCCCAATAGTAATCAAATTCAGAGATTTTGTGTTCACATATAACCCAAATTTATCCTATAATAAGAACTGAAAGGCCAATCAAGCCTGAACCTCTAATTTGGGTTTCATATGCTATGAAGTAAAATGTATATTTCAAATGAACTTTAGTGGAGACTCTCATATTTACCATAGACTCCACTAGCCTATGGATAATTTGGAATGGCCGTGATAAAAGTCAGGTGCATCATGGAAAACCACACACATTATAGGCAATGTGAATATGAGACTTATTATAAAATGGAGAACCTCCCAAATTCTTCTGTTTAGTAATAAGCCTCTTCTTTTAGGTCTAATAAAAAGAGACTCCAATGCTGTTACCTGGTGCCACTGAATACCGTTGGTTATGTGGCTCACTGTCAGTCTTAACAATGGATTCCTCTACATGCTCTATTTTCTCTTTAATCTTAATAAAGTATCTTGTCATTTTGCAAATCTATGAAAACAATTATTTTCAACCCACCACCACCAGTATCACCCCCATGATAATTTCCTCATTGTGTATTCATTTTTCTACTAATTTCTTTTTGTTGTGAGGTGCTTAGATGAGAGTCACCTTTCTCAATCGAGCTAATACTTAATAACCTTGTAATCTAGCTAATACTTAGTAACCTTGTAACTTGTGTTTTTATATTTACCACAAAAACAACAAAAACCTTCTGGGTTAATAAGACTGAAGAACAGAATGTTTAGAAATCTCCTCAGATAAGTAGCAAACCTGTTATGTAACTTGTAACGAGCCTTGGACCATAGGAGGCTCAGCTTGCAAGAAAGGGTCCAATTCATTCCCATTTGTAAGATAGTCCTGCCTCATCCCTGTGGTCAAGGGACTTCAAGTGATAGATGAAACTGACTTTTCTATGCCCCGATAGTTAGGTGGTTTTGTTAAATGAGTCATTAACTTTGTAAATCCAGAAAGAGGAGCTTGTTAGAGAAGACACAATATTTCATGCATGCTTGTTAAGCTTTCTTCCTATAATGAGCAGAGTTTCAATTTTTTTAACTACATTTCCAGTAGCAAAAAAGTACACTTTTCTGAGATAAATGAGGTATATCTTCCTATTTCTAGCCTATATGCTGTGTAGATGGGAGAGGGTTGGTAAAGTAGAGATATACCCCATTCTCTCAAATATATGCTGGCAGCCACAGGTTATTCTTTATGCTATTTTAACAACTCTACTCCTTATAGAGATTCATGTAAGTATTTGAAATCCATTCTGAAGAAACTGTAAGGCATTCCAATAGCATATACAATAGAATATGTATTTATATTTTAATTATGCTGGAAATCAATGCCGGAGTTCTGTGAATGCATGGCAAATACTCTACCACTGAGCTGCATTCCTAACTTTCTACCTAGTGTTTTTAAATCTATGTATTCATTTTAAGGGAGGATAATTTTCTCTTATTGAAAGAAAAATGTATATGCAGCTTTAAACTGTAGACACACACACACACACACATCCACATTGGTTTGCTCTGTACTAATCCATTTTGAATGAAAAAGACCATTTTTAAATTATGCTTTGTGTTAATATTTAAATTTATATTTCAAAATACTGAGGGTATTTACAAATCATAATCTTATACAATACAGTTGGGTTTGACTGGCTCTTGACAACTTGGTATACCATAAAAGTCTCTACCACTAACTGAATCTAAGATTCTCAAAGCATTGTAAAACAATTATAAAGTGAATTTTTCTATTGATAAAAGAGACATTTTCTACTAGCATGCTATACATTATTTCTACAGTATTTTATTTCTCTTAGTTAATATATAGTAATCTTTGATATCTGTAATTAAAAGACCAAATTTTCAAATTCAAACTCCATTGTAAAGAACTTGACCTAAGTTTAAACTCAGGTAAACTAAAAGACCAGTATCTAGTATCAGTTTCCAAGTTACCCCCAACAAAACCGAACCTAGCTCCAGTTTCTAGGATAACCCCAACAAGACCTGCATCTCCAGATTAATCTCTCCCAGCATATTCAACCTTTCCAGGTTAATCCCCAAGAAGGCCACCCCCTGCTTAACAACCACCAATGCAAAGAAAAGCAAAAATTAAATTTATAATTTAACTCCCAGCACCAGTCATTTATACCAAAAACCATAATGGCTACCTGACTAAAAACATTTACCCCTTGCTTGCCACTTTCTATAAAACATTTCCCCACTAAATGTTTGGGGCTCTTCTTCACCAAAACCATACTGCATGTCAGGAATGGGCTAAACCCAAGCTCAAGCTTAAATAAAGACTCTGGTATAATTGCATGAAACCAGCTCCTAACTGATCTTTTTGGGTTCATTAACACTTCTTTGACACTACATAATAAAATATGTTTACAAACATGTTCTTTATATTTATTGCAATTGACCCTCAATAAACTTTAGAGATGCTTATCCTTTTATTATGGTTCATATGAGTAAACAATGTTAGGAAGTAGAAAACATGTTCTTACTTTAAACAGCATTATACTACTTTCACTATTAGGATTTCCATCTACTTGGTCATTACGAAAATGCTATCTCCATGTCTTTGTTCATAGAAATGACTCAAACCATGTTTTTTTATCATTCACCTTTAGAGTTGAGATATTATATACTGATATAAAAGCTTACAACCAATATTTGCAAACTTGCTGAGTTTGTCAGAAAACAGAATACTTTCCTACAATTTTAAGTATTATTCCTATCACCTTTTGCTTCATTTTCATATGTGAATAAATGAGAAATGAATCCTATGTTAATTTCCAATACATCTGCCTGTATAAGCAGATGGAATAAATCTGAGCTCTCTAATGTGAATAACTTAACATATTCATTTGCCAATTATATTTTAATTGAACTTTGCTTATCTATCTTTCCCTTGCTGTCATCATTTCCAACAGAATATTTCAATTATATATTTACAGTTCAATGGAATGATCTGGGGTAGGGGTCTTTGACATATGTGTGATAACAATTGAAGTTATGTGCATATATTTATTGTCATTTTTCAAGCCTTTTCTAATACATTTTGAGACTGTAGATGATCATGTGACTGCTAATATGATGCTGGTTCAATGTCTAGGAAAGATATTCAGTATATGTGGGTTTCAGAATGTGTAACACTAAGACCAAACTGTGGTTAATCCCTGTGTATTGTTTGTCTCATCAGGGAAGTGAGAGGTTTTTAGAGAAACTGATCATCTACCTTCAATTCTAAGATCGTAGTTTATTCTCAGGATTTTTACCTAGTTGTTATGAATATCATTGTCTATAAAGAAATCCTCAGTATTGAAAAGTGACTTCTTAAAAAAAGCACATATTACATTTAAGGTTCCATGGAACTAAGAAACTCACCACATATTATACATAGTGAAACAACTATTTTCAATTTGAAAGCCCTGGAGCAGATTTGTAGATAGGCGGGCATGTAAGTTGAGGGACAACTACACTTAAAACTTCAAGCATTTTTATTCCAGCTCAAAAAATCTCAGAAATTGAATATAATAAAGAGTAATTTTCTATTCCTCTTTTTTGTACAATCAAATATTGTATAAGCATGACATTTTACTTTAAGGCAAAATGTGGATAAATCATAAATATCCATGAATGCCTGCAAACAAGGACCTTGGGTGACAGACAAAAGAATCTTGTTGTTTGTCCTCCTTCCGTTAGTTTTCTTCATCTCTTTCCCAGCTCATTTTCTTTTTATGAGTTGATTTATCTCAGTAATGGAATATGATTTCTTATATTTTCTGGTTTGGAGAGTTAAATGAGTCTAAAATATATATCTTATGGAAAATACAGAGAAGAATGTATCTAGATTTCATGTTTATATAACACAGAAATACTTTCCTCTTATAAAATTTTAAACTATATGGGCTTTCCTTTAGGTCATTTTTTATTGGTTATTTTATTTATTTACATTTCAAATGTTATCTCCTTTCCCAGTTTCCCCTATTCCATCACCCCTCCCCCTGTTTCTATTAGGGTGCTCCACTACTCACCCACCTACTCCCACATCCCCGCCCTAGCATTCTTCTACCCTGGGTCATTGAGCCTCCACAGGACAAAGGGGATCCCCTCCATTGATACAAGACAATGCCATCCTCTGCTTGATTTAGTCCCTGGGAGCTTTGGGGCTTCTAGTTGGATGATATTGTTGTTTTTCCTGTAGGGTTGCAAACCCCTTCAGCTCCTTCAGTCCTTCCCCTAACTCCTCTTCCATTGGGGTCCCCACACTCAGTCCAATGATTGATTGTGTACATCCACATTGGTATTGGTTAGGCTATGGCAGAGCCTCTCAGGGGATAACTATACCAAGTTCCTGTCAGCAAGAGTTTCTTGGCATCAGCAATAGTGTCTTGGTTTGGTGTCTGCAGATAGGATGGATCCCTAGGTGAGGCAGACTCTGTATGGCCTTTCCTTCAGTCTCTGCTCCATTCTTTGTCCCTGCATTTCCTTTTGACAGGAGCAATTCTAGATTACTATTTTTGAGATGTGTAGGTGGCCTCATCCCTCAAACAGGGGCCATGGCTATCCACTGGATATGGTCTCTCCAGGTTCTATCTCACCTTTGTTGGGTATTTCAGCGAATGTCATCCCTATTGTGTCCTGGCATCCTCTTGGGTCCCTGACACCTGAGACTTTCTAGTGGCTACCCTTAGTTCCCCATCTCCCACTGATATACTCTCCTTTCAAATTCCTGACCCTCTATACTTCTCCCCTGCATCCTCTGTCTCCTCCTGCATTTGATCCTACCCATCTTCCCCCCTTCTTCCTCTCTCCCTCCCAGATCCGCTCTTCCTCTACCTCCCATGATTATTTTCTTCCCCTTCTGAGTAAGACTGAAACATCATTGGTTTTCCTTCTTCTTGGGTTTCATATGGTCTGTGAGTTTTATTGTGGGTATTCAGAGCTCTTTTGGCTAATATCCACTTATCAGTTCGTTCTAAAAATGTTTTAAAAGAGCTACTTGGACAAAAATGAATGGCCTATGTGAGAATTTTTCTAGCCTCAAATTTATCCTTATGCATGTGAAAGATTTACAGACTATTAATTACTTGGAATTGTGTCCAGGGGAGGGGCTGAAGGAGGGAAGAGACTACAGGATGAGGTTCTGAGAGTGTTTGAGAGTCAAATACCATAAGTTTTCTAGCCATTATCTGAAGAGTACTGAAGAAAGAGACAGAGATGCAAAGTTTTGCACTTGAAAGCAGTTCCTGAGTTGGCAATCAAGCTGAAATAAGGATTAATCCACATATATTTTCATAATTTTGTGTCTCACTAACTTCTTTACTATGTAACCTTTAAAACAAACATGCATAGAATTAACAAAACACTTCTCTACCTTAGTGAGAACACTTATCGTAGGATGCAGAACCCTCAGACAAATGAGGACGTAGTGAACACTTAATATATGGACTAGTCCTTGATAGGAAAAACAATGTATGTTTGTGTAAAAAACATCAATGATGTTAGCATAGCTTTGTTCATCACAGTACAACTAGAAACAGTCTGTTTCCTTCTAATGGGAAATGTTTCACAAACTGTTGTATATCTAAATCCTTGGCTTCTACTCAGAGGAGCAACTTGAATAAATGTCTCAGAAGCTATTCTGAATAAAAGAAGTATTATGTTATTCCATTAACGCAACATTCTCGAAGTGATATTAGAAATTAGCACCTGATCGTTGTTAGGAGGAAGGACATGGTCATGGAGTAGAGTAGAAGGTGGAGGTGTTGTTTAAAGGAGAACATCACAAAATTTTCACGGTGATTTAAAAAAAAAAGTTTCTTTCCTGAAGTACATTAATGGCAGTATCCCACTTATGAAACTTCCTATGGAAAATATAGCAATTGTTTTTAACTGAGGTAAATGTTTTTAGATTCACTCTGTAGTGTGTTTTACAAGTTCATATGATACTACAATTATTTCCCCCAAATTATGGCAAAGTAATACATAAAGATAGTATTTTATGATTTTAGAATATTGTTTACTGATTCAACTTTTTATTAAAAACTTTGGGTTGGTCAAATCTCGATATATTAAAGCAAACACATGTAAAGATTGTTTCTGGCCTTATGTACATTCTGTTTTACCCACTTACTTACCTTCCAAAACCAAATGAATGTGGTTTCACTTTTGACAGTTCTATATGCACAGCAGCTGCACATGTAAACTAGAAGACAGAGTCTCTGGAAACGCTGTTGCACATAATTATTAATGTGGGAGTTTCCAGACTGCTGTGGGCAATGCCTCCTATGCGCAGATAGTCCTGGGATCTATAAAAATGCAAAATGAGGAAGTCACAGAACTGATTCAAAAATCAGTTCTTCATCATCTCTTCAGTTGCTACCTCTAGATTTCTCTTTTTTATTTTCTGCTTTGACTTGTCATGATAGTAGAGTGTAAACTGTAAATGAAATAACTCTTCTCTTTTCCAAGTTGCTTTGGCAAGTGTTCCATCACAGGAACAGGGACCAAAATGAACAAATACTGTTGCTAACTGTGAATTGTTAGAGGTAAAAAAGCAACTGGTGAGAATGAGCACTTGTGATGGTGTTTATCTCATGTGACCTTTAAATCAGGAATCAGTTTTCTGTTCTGCTTCTTAGTATATAGAAGAGCACTAGTAAGGAACTAAACACAAATGGGCTAATTAAATTGGCTGAGGTAGTAATAGTTTGGTTACAAAACTCTAGAATGGTTTGGTAGACAATTTTAAATGTAAAGTGCAAAACAATATTAGTTTTCTATATAAGTAAACACAAACCCGAAAACACTGTAGATTTATACTCAAGAAACACAACACGCAGAATATGACTAATTTATTTAGGTTTCAGGGCAGTGATATGATGCTAGACTATTATGGACCAGAAGAAAAACTGTGAGGATATTGTACACTGTGGCTGAACAAGGATCATAAAAATGTTCACATCCCTGTTTGATAAGATGATATTAGTGGTATATATCAGGGCCTTTGAACTGGGAGAGATTCGATACAGGTCTTCCTTCATAGTAGTCATGGTAAGGCTGAATGTCAGTTCAAGGTTAGAAGTGGTTCTAATAAACATTCTTAGAGGAGATTATGGAATAATTTGAGGATTTTGGAGAACCTCTTATACTATGGGGAAAGTCTAAACATTTTCAGAATAACGATAAGACAATTATCTTGTCAGAAACTGCATGCAAATCAACACTTAATGTAGTTGAACATAGAAATAAAAGCTGGTCTTTAGTAAGAAATTCAGCAGCATAAAAATAATGCCATACTCATAAGTGCATGTTGTGGCTTTAGTTTCTGGAAACACATCCAGTAAGACAAGTTGTATTTCATCTGTGTGGTTATAAATATTTTTGATTCAATACAGCCTACAACCTATCATCCCTTCTGCATAAAATTAGCCAAAAAAGATATCAGGTAATAAAGCACCGTGATTATATTTACAGAAATATTTCATTAAGTTAAGAAATATCTCTAAAATTAGAATGAATATTTTTAACACTGAATATTCTAAAGTACCCAAAGAAATGAGAGCTAATTTTGATGGAAGAATTATGTGTTGAGCATAGGTAAATATTAATAAAAGTCAAAATAGTTAATATTAAGAGTCTTGAAAATTCTGGCTTATAATTTTCATATCCTTTCATTCTTTAAATGATTCATACATTTTATTTTGTTTACATACATTCTTGACTTTTCTCATTTTGCTTTTGAATATATACTAACAAGTTTCTATCCCGCATGAAATACTGAAGCTAGCTTTGCTTTTGTCAGACACAATGATGACATTTCCTTCCCAATTTCTCATAAATTCTCAGTTGGTAACAATTTGTTAGACAATGATATAAACATAGCAATTCACTGTAGAATTTTAAGGTTATAAGATTCAAGTTTCAGTGAAGAAGTAAGATATTAGAATTTGGGTCCCTATGTTTTGTAGAGATGGGTGCAGTAAGATATCAGAGATTGGGTCCCTGTAGTTTGTAGACATGGGTGCAGAGGGCTACATTACCTGTGTCTTGGTGGAAGCATACATCCTCCAGTGTTTCACATGAATTTGAGACTGCAGTTCTATTTACATTATTTCAATCACATTGCAAGTAGATGTTTAAATATCACCATTGAACTATTAACTATCAAGTCCATTTTAAAGAATTCTATGTCTAAAAGCAACAAAAATAGTTTTGGATAATGATTTGCAACAATGAATATGATCACTGAGAAATTTTATATAGAAATTTACTCTATGAAGGTATTGGAAATAACTGAAAATATGAATTTGCCATCTCAGACTTGCAAGCTTATGGGAAAATGTAATCATGAGGTAGAAAGATCAGATTTTTACATTTTTTCAGTTCTTCTACAGCTTGCTTTGCAGCTTTTGTCAACATTTAATATAAATGAAAACATTTATATAAAATGTTTAAGTGATATATTCAGTTCTTCCACTAAAGGCAATATTTTACCAGGAACTGTGACTCTTGTACTCACATAAATTATTTGATTTTTTTCTTGATATGTTCACAATAATTAGAGTGATTCTGATTCTTTTCATTTATTTTTGGTATGTGTTTTACTCTAAGATTCCAGGAAGCTCCAGTTAATGGGGTTTTGTCACTAAGAACTCTTCAGTAAGCAGAAACTGTTGAGTTATCTCTAGGGGGGGTCCATCACTAGTATGTTTAAGAGAGCATAGGCTGTGCACTAATGAGGCTCTTCCTTCCCCAGACACATCTTTGACAAATGAATGTTTGTGCTTTCAGATTCAGCACATTGTCTTCCCCAACTATTACTGATTCTTATGTCGCTCAAATTTGGTGTACTAGTAATTAACTAGTGTTAATAATCTTAGTGACTGTCAGAAAACTGTATTCCAGAACGTTTTCTCCCATTTGGTTAGTATTTTAATAAATAACTTGTCCTAGAATTTTCTTCAACTTACATAGCTATGGCCAGTGTTTAATATTTTAGCCTTGGACAGTAAGAAAATTAAAGCCTTAGGGAACTTATATAATTTCTCCACATTTTATATCTCCTTTTAGAGAAGCCTATTCACATGAAATTTGCAATAAACGTTTTGTCCAAAGTAGTCTCATGAGTTTTCAACTTGGTGAATGTTGTTTTCAAAGTAAATTTTCATCTCAAAATTTGTAATTTGTTTCTTTCCATTGAGTTTTGATGTGATAAAGGTATTTTATATTTTGTGTTATAAAGAAAGTAATTACAATTGAAGAACACCTAAACAAACAAATCATGTAAGATTCACATGGAGAAAGTAACTTCATAAAATAGCTTCATCATTTTTCTTGCTTAAGATTTAGCTTCCTATACACATAAAATCCATACCTAAATGCTTCTGATATTTTTGATATGATTTCTTTTTTTTTTTTTGTTTTTGTTTTTGTTTTTCGAGACAGGGTTTCTCTGTATAGCCCGGGCTGTCCTGGAACTCACTCTGTAGACCAGGCTGGCCTCGAACTCAGAAATCCGCCTGCCTCTGCCTCCCGAGTGCTGGGATTAAAGGCGTGCGCCACCACCGCCCGGCTTGATATGATTTCTAATATTAAAAACTAAGTTATAAAATAATATTATTTATAAATGAATGAAAATTTTATGGAACTCTATAATTTGTAACACATTTAGTGATATGACTGATGGAAAATTTTATCAATAAAGTATTTCGGAAAACTGCCAATTTACTGCATTTTTTAATTAGAAAAATGAACTCTGTTATAAAATGAATTACAAAATCCTTTTATGTAGTAGCCACTTAATCAACACTTTAAGATGTATAATTTGTAATGTTTATAACCATATTAGTACATTGGCCAAGTTAAGTGAACAAATAGAAGTTATAAGATAAAGAAGATAAATTTTTATTCATAATTGAATTTTTATGTTGACATCTGCCATGCCATTTTTAACAAAAGTGGCTAGCAGCTATACCAGGCAGAAAATGAGTCTGTGTCGGAAAGACTGCTTATAAAGATTTTGAGCAGAGCATTTTGTGAAGAGGCAGACAGTAATTCTGTAAAAGATAACTGTAATTATTGTAGCTATGTGTAACACCCAGAGATAATGATAATTTATTACTCTTCATGAAAGAATTCATTTCTTACAATAACTATAGAGATCAAATGTTTTATTCATTTGGTATAAAGTACCTTTGGATTAATATAAAATTCATTATTTTTTATCTAGCATTTTTTGAGCATATCAAGCTCAAAACGCACTCAAACTCCCCCTTTTAAAACCAATCTTACCATTTTTCAAAACATCTGAGTGGGGAAATGGTAAGATATATGTGAGAGGCCTCAAAGATAGACTATTATTTGCCCTGTGTCTGACTCTTTCCACGTATGATGGAAGTATTTCAAAAGAAAATACTAGGACCATGATCTCTCTGCATCCCTTTATATTTTATTTCCCTAAACTAGTGGAAAATGTAGATATATAGATGCGGGCAGAGAGAGAGATGTTTAAATATTGGGCTTTTTCTCTTTCATAGTAACTATCAAATCTTACTCATGTGTGTGTGTGTGTCTGTGTGTGTGTGTGTGTGACATGAATTTTTCTCAGAGAAATAATCATATTTGCCTGTTATTCCATTCTTTGTAGCCTTTATGTATACATACTACAGCAGCATTTATCTGACTGACAATCTAGAAAAGCTATATAATATGTATTGAGTAGTCAGTGATACTGGTTGCCTCACACAAACATACATCATAGAAAAGCTCAGGCAGTTCAACAGAAGCAAGGAATCATGGATTTTCTCTGCAATCCAGGTTTTGCCATCAGAACCTTCTCTATTAGTGCCTGAGATTAGCATTAAAAATTATCATAGCCTGAAAATGTCTTCTCTGAAATTTGAATACTGAATCCTATGTGGAATGTCTGCTTTATCAGTTTGAAACCTACAAGTGACAAGGTCTCAAGGCAGCCATTGAGCCTCTTACTCCAACTCAGATTACAATAAGCTTATCTGAGATGCTCATCTACACTTCATTATCTTTCCATGGCACTCATATCCCAAAACCCTTTTCTATAATCCCTGAATGTATTGGGGAAGTCATGGCCTTTTAAAGCAGAGACAACAGTACAAGTCAAACTACCCATGTCTTCCTAACTCACTTGGAAAGCCCAAAGTTGAACAAGGGAGGCAAATCACTACAATGGTGATGTGAGCTCCAGTAAACATCTTCACCAGTGAGAACGTTGAATTGCACAGGGCTTGAATATATGTTCATTGTAAAATTTTAAATATTGTTGAATAGAACTTAAGCAGAGAGAGATATAAATCCATAGCCCTTAAGCTTGGTTGTACCATGCAAACAACTTCATAATGAAGAAGATTGATTTTAACAAGCTCAGTAACCACAAGAAGCAGGTTTTCAGCATTGTATCTTTATACATGTTGTTTTGGTAACTTTCTAAATATTGGTATGTCATAGTTCATCTGGATCTATCCTAAAGATTTGAATCCAGTGAATTAGGAAGACATGAGTAGTTTGACTTGTACAGTTGTTTCATCATTAAAAGGCCATGACTTACCCAAAACATGCAAGGAATATATAAAAGGGCTGTGGGATCTGAATGTCAATGTCACATTTAATCTTCCATTTACATGATGAGTTGAGAGCCCAGTAAAAACAGAACAATACAAAAACAAAAAATAGACAAGTGGTTTTGTGTTGTTCAATTTTGAAAGTAATAAATGTATTAGAATTTATCTTTTTCTCAGCAAGTGCCTGGGGAATTTATAAACCATATATCTATTCCCCATAATACAGAATAGAAATAATAAGCTCTCATTGATTCTGTGGCCAATTGCAATAAAAATTTATTTTTAAAGTTATTTTTTAAAAGTTTGCTTTTGAAAGTTTATTTCAAATTTGATAGTAGAAATGAAATGTACTGTTTTTATGTGGACATTATTCAAAGGATGATTTTAACTACAATTATTGTTTATTGAGAAGCAATTTGAGTTTCATTTATTTCAGTTTAAATATATGAAGTAATGCAAATCTTCACTTAATACTTCCTTTCTAAGTTGTGTAACAATAGCTAGTACTTCTCTGACTTTCTCCAGGTATTGAATTCCCAAGAAGGCAACTTTGAAGACACCATAGGATTATATTAATAAATGTAATTAACGTAATTAATCATTAACTCCCCAGTTAGTACGAGAATCCAGCAATCCTCTTTCCAGCTATTACAAAGTTTCTGATTTTGTGTGGGTTTGACCTAGTTCACGCTTGCTTAGTATGAAGAGTCATGCAACTTTTGCTAGCAAATTGCCCTTCCAACATTTACAATGGTTATTTGTTGATGTCTCCTGGTGTTATTTACTTACTCCCAAACCACAGCTTTAGGAAGGAGTATCTAAGCAAAAAATTGTTCTTTGCCCTAGAAAACCCATGGTTTACCCAGAAACAAACCTCTGGGGAACACACATTTCTTTCACTTGAAGTCAAATCCTTCTCAGTGTATTTTCTTTATGTCTTTTATATCCCTCCTAGTGTCTTATAACCAATGCATTGCAACCAGTACAGAACTCACCCAGTTTCCCAAGGAAAATTTTTATTTTATCACATCCCTTATCTCACCCTCCTTTACAACATCAGAGTATGACACAGTTCATCCTGCTTTCCACTGTTAAAAGAATATAATATCAGGCATTAATCAGCAGCATGCAAAGTTATTGGGAACATAACTGGAGGAGAAGTAGATGGTAGTGAGTTTGAAGATGGCAAAAGAAATAATACAGTCCTGATACAGGACTATGAAGATGCCTATCTGTTAGCTGACTCTAATTAAATGCCTATTAATCTCCTAATGAATAAACATCATAATCATAAACCATAATTTAGCTGTTTTATGCCTAGAAGTTATATAGTTATGTATATATAGACATGATTCAATATCCATTTTTGAAAACTGTATATATTTCAGTTTGGCAATGGATAGTTTGGGTAGGACAGTTCTTTATACACAAATCTATAGACAGTCAATATCACTAATGAACAGAAATAGAATCTTTCACCATGCTTAAAAAATACTTTCTTAAATCAAGTAGACTTTCTGCCTGGAAGAGCATAATGTGTCTGATTTCACTTCAGATGTTATGCAAGAGTGCCAGGGAAGAAATTTTTAAATGTTGATATTCATCATCTACTCTAGCTTATAGTCCACTAAATATTCTAATCACATCATGATCATAGGAAGTTTCTAAATGGATGGTCCCAGAAAGCAACTGTAGTAAAGTTCCCATCTGCCTTCTGCACCTGAAATTAAGTTGGCAGGCATTGACAATGATTTCTCTGTTGCCAAATTGTTCAGTGGGTCAATATTGTGTAGCAAATGTTACCATTGACCTTAAAAAACACTTCTAAAAACTATGTGAATTTTTGTAACACAACTTAATTTTTTCTTCTGTTATTGTTCATCTCTGCATCCCTTTCCTGTTATTTTGATTCCACTTTGATTCTTTTTTATTGCTTATGAAGCCTTCCTCTTCAAGACTTTCTTTCAGATAGATGTCCTTTTACATCAAAGTGATATTTTAACACACTTGTGTAAATAGAGTATTCATTGACACAGATCATATACTCATGTGGGGTTCTAGGCTTTACTGTGACTCCAAGATCCAGCATGCCCTTTTCTGGACAATTGCATTCTAGTCCTCTGTAAATTGGCTTCATTGTAGGAGAAGAGGAAACTGAGAGTTTCTTAAATACTAATTTGTCTGAAGGCTCACTGAGGTGCTGAAGCTCAGGCTAATAAGTGTTAATCAGCGTGTTAACTCCAATCGTTTAAATTCCTACCCAGAAGACACTACTAATGGATGAAGTAAGATGACTAGTATAAATCAGGGTTTGGCAATGAGTAGTGTCTGTAGGATAGCTCTTTATATACAAATCTCTGGGTACAAGTCAACATCACTAATGAAAAGAATAGAACCTCCCATCACAGCCGTGAAATAATGTTTAAATAAGTAGACGTCCTGTCTGGAAACGGTGAATGCATCTGATTTCAGTAAGATGTTATGCCTACTGTGCTGAGGAAAATAGTTGTAGATAGCAAATACATGTTTATAAAGTAATAGTGTAGAAAACATGACCAGTGACTTAGAGTATCCTATTGGTTTCCAAATTTTATATGCTGTTGTTTAACTTTTTCATCATTCAGATGTGTTTGCATCTCAATGATACACTGGGTAAGATCAAATTAATGTTTACTATATTACATCATTTGGTACATGAATTCTGATCTAGCCGGGAGTTTACCATTTCACCAACATCACAATATGGACTTCCATTTTAGTGTACATTTTTTGTAGGTTCCGTGGATTTAGCGCACTGAATACCTTCTATGTTAATTAAAGCTAAAATAATACCAATCATCTCTTCCATATAATGTCAAACCCACTGTTTTCAGTTCCTTATTATTGTAAATCCTCGATACAACAAGTATATAAGTGCATTAATATAAAGCTATTTGTCTAATTCATTCTGATATCTCCCTACTCATATAAGGCATAACTGACAAATTATTAAAAGAAAAATATCTGCAAATGTGATTATTTCAATTCCTTGATTAATGCTGTTAATGAGATGTTTAACAAAGTACAGCCTGAGACTTGAATCCATCCCCCTGTCTATTTTTTTAAATATAGTTACATTGGAACACTCACATCACTTACAAGTTTTCTATGACAGTATATCTAGGACCAGAGTAGGACTGAGCATGGAGTGGCTTGCTGCAGTGAATGTGTATTGTATTTGTCTTGTAAAAGACAACATCTGCTAATCAGTCTGCTCCATAACCTGTAAGGTTTTGTTTCTGTTATCAACACTCTAAACTAAATGAATTTTGAAGGCAACTCGCTCGACTTTTTAACTCCATATGCTATGGTTTTCTCTAATTCAGAATGCTGCTGTTAAAATTCTTAATTGACACTCTACTATCTCTTCCTTTTGACCTAAAACACATTTCCAATGTAATCTAAAGATCATTCATTTTATTCTCCCCAAATTACTTAAGACATAAATTCTTTCATGAAATATTTGTGATATCATCAAGATAAAAGGCAAAATTTCATTCCTGATAAACTGTCTATGCTAAATGCTTTTCTATTACTCTAATTATATTTGGTATTTATTAACATACTATTTACAAGATTGTAAAATTTGGAAAACAAGATTAGCAATCATCAAAATCATTGTTCCAGCCTTCTGAAATACTATACATTAGTTTCATAGTAAATATTTTGGTAAATTAATAAGTCCTTTTATTTCCTAAACAACATCACTGAAGAGAATAGATATGTACATGTCTCATTCTACATATAGCACTTTCTATGGTCTTTCATCTGGTACATGAAGTACATAAAAATACATCTAGTTTCCATTTAATTTGTGGAATTAGTTTGTGGAAAAAATTTAAGACATCATTCTACATAGGGAAATTATCTTCATAGGTTGATACTACTCTTAAGAAGTGGCCACTAATATAGATATGTTCTATTGAGCTGCAACTTTGTATGCAACAGAAATTCTTTCAGTAATACAAAACCAATATGCAGTATTTTCATAAAGCAGTAGTGAATAACTTTGATTTTCCCCATTAGAATGTGGTAATAAAAAGTTCAAACATAATAAAAGTGTTGTAAAGTAATATCATTTCTGTGATTGCTTAATTATGAAATGGTAATTTCATATTTAACAAGTGTGTCTTATAATGCTCCTCTTCAAGCATCTTGCTATGATATACAGACAGTAATCTGTGAATTTTATTTTGATTCACTTTCAAAGGGAACAGAGAATCTGGAGCCTTACTCTTAGCATGTCAAGTACATGAAAACTCATTTGTTCATCAAGATAACTAGAGTCTTTGCAATTGTGGAAAGACTTCTGTGTATATGAGAGGAGAGAAAACAGTACTTGTGTACTATTCTGCTACCTTACCACAATCTTCTTTAGACAACAGTTTTGACTGAGTCTATACATAAAATTTCATACTCTGGGAACCCACAGACCACTCAGAACAGGGAAACAGGTAATCTAACTGAAGATCTTTACTGTCCACTCTATAACTCCAAGTCCAACCCTCAATCTCCTTCCCAGCCCTTAGCAGATAATCTGCTGCAGTCTCCCCTTCCTCTGTGACACTATCTCCTATGAATCATATAAATCTTCCCCTCCAACCTTTCTTTTGTAAGTTAGTTTGGGCTGTATAACCAAACTGAAATATAAATTTTTATCCATGCCATTTGAAAGGATGACATGCGAAGTCCTGAGGATTTTGTAACCAACAAGTTTTCCTGACTCTGCTGATCTAAAGTTCTTGCTGGGGATTTTTATATTTTATGTCTTAGCCAACCTCATAGCTATTCCCATGTAGAGGGACCAGCTAATTATGCTATCTGTTTTGTTTTTCTTCTTGATTTCTTTCTTTCTCTCTGCAGCCAAGATCTTCAGCTGTTCTTCCACAGTCAAATCTGATTTTTATTAATTTTAATGGAAACCATAAATTCTATTCTTCTGTTGAAATGAAGACAAAACCTCTTCCCCAACATTACATGTTTTCTTCCTTTCATTCTGAGGTTATGACATGCTTCATATAAATAAACTTATTTGATTAATCAGTTTTTCTCCTTAATCTAATGTCTCTCAGCAGCTGTTGTTTTGTTTTCATTCACATTTTAAAAATGTAAAGTTGAGAAAGCACAATGTAATCTATCTCTGGGAGTCTTTGTTATCCCTTTTAATTCTATGAACATTTAAGTCCTGATAGATCTTTCCAAAATCGTTTGTTAAACATTGTTAAACATGCCTGTAACTTTTTGTATGCCATAATGTCTTAAAATTTATAATATTCTAATGGATACACAGGTTGAAACATCATCAGCTTCAATCTCTAAAGGCATCATCAAGATAGCCACCATTTCTAATAAATACACAATTCCAAAATCAACCCTTTCCAAACTCAAGGCAGAAGCATATTAACATCTTGAGAAAATATCAATTGTGTAACTTATTAACATATATAAATATCTTAATTCTCCAATGTCTACAAAATCAAACACCTAAGTTATTGTATGACATTATTCTGTGGTACCATCATTAAGCAAAATCTGAATTCTTAAATCATCTTGTCTCCTTATTTAAGAATTTAATAAGCTCACATTCAGTAATCTCATCATAAGGTGGTGCCATAGGTAGGCTTTAGATTATATTCCTCAAAGATCCTTTATTCTAGATCAGAGGATTTTCCTATCTTTTTTAAAGCCTCTACTCTATCACTTAATATTTCAGTCCATTCTTTCTCTAAGTAGAGTTTATTCTAATTTCTCTTGAGGAGGGTATATGAAATTGTAATCATTACTAAAAAATTTTTGCATAGTGACAAGGAAAACAAATCAATGTGTAATTAAGTTTTCCATTTTTCTTTAATATAGAAAATATCTTTCTTTAACATCTTGAATTCTATCCTTAAGGCCTTCACTTTCTTATTTTCAAAATAAACAGTTCTTCCCATAATTTTTATATTCAGTTTTTTCTTCATTGCCTCAACTCATTGGCCTTTAGCCTTTTATTGTCAGTTGATGCTTCCACACAGAGCATAAGAGATTATCCTTACACTTTTTAGAATTCAAGAAAAATTAACACACAGTATACCAAATGTCCTGTACTTATGGGACACAATGAATACAGTTCTATAAGGCAAGACTCAGTACTGCATGCAGATATGAAAAATTGGAGAGATCTCATAATAGAAAACTAACAGCATGCCTAAATACTCTAGAAGAAAAAGAAGAAATACTAACCAAAAGGAATAGCAAGAAAATAATACAACCGCCGGCTAAAAAAAAAAAAAAAAAAAAAAAAAAACAAATAAAAAAACATTTCAAATAATCAATGAAACAAAGAGTTTCTTTTAGAAATCATCATAAGAATGACAAACTCCTGTGAAGACTAATTAAAAGGCAAACATATAATTACAAATTAAAAAGAGATATTAAAAACAGACACTGGAGAAATCCAGAGAAGCATAAGGACATACTTTAAAAACCTGTACTCAATCAAATTGGAAAATGTAAAAGAAATGAATTACTTTTTAATGCACACTATTTAGCAAGTTAAAACAACACCAGTGAATAAATTTAAACAGACCTGGAATCCCTAGACAAATAGAAACATTCAGTAAATATCTCCTGACCAAAAATTGACCAGAGCCAGATGGTTTCAGAGAAGATTTATACTAGAATTTCAAAGAATAATTAGTGCCAATACCCTTATCTATTTAACAGAGCACTTGAAGCCTCAGGTAGCACAATAAGGCAACTGAAGATCAAATGGATATTGCACTAGAACATAGGAAGTCAGCACATCTCTATTTGAAGATCTGGAATGTCTTTAAAATTTCTATCTTATTAATTTGACATTATGTTCAGATTTTGTGTTCTATAAACATTTTTCTTAAATTTAATGCTGGAAATTTTCTCAGGAAAAATGAATCCTGGACCATAATGGAATTAAAAATATTTTGCTTGTAATTTAAAAAAGTATATATGTGTGTGTTTTAATTTGAGATATTGTATTTGTAGATGTGTTTTTTACCTGCTTTAAAAATCTGGCTTAACATTTTTTGACTGTAGAAACTGTGTTCCCTCTATTGACAAAAGTAAAGAATTCCTTTTGCTTCTTGTTTACAAGCTGTGGTGTGTGTTCCTTCAGGAACTGAACAACCACTGTCAGATACTCATCGAGAATGTATATATCTATTAGAGAATCGACTGACTGCAGAATACTATCCAAGCGTGACACCTCCTCAGGGTTTTGTAAGCAAATGCTAACGCTTCTCTCTCCTAATGATATTTTACTTCCTTATAAAATTTCCATAGTTTCACAAGGGTGGGGAATTGGAAGAAAAAAGTCTCTACATTACCTCTGAAGTATTAAGCTGAGTTGGAAGTGTTCCAAGGGAGATTTGTCTTGGCTCTCTGGCTAACACAATGTCTTCAATCACCAATGTCTCTGTGACTCTAGGACTACCTTTTGCTTTATACTATAATCTGAGCATAAATGTGAGTTTGCTAAGCTGAAAGGCCTGATCTATCTATATTGTATTTCTTCTACTACCTATCAGTTTCAAAGCAAAGAACACTGGGCTTCCAGTTTAATGTATGTTACTACTCAGGTTGAATCCCACCAACATATAAAACCTAAAAAGGAAAGTTTTTCAAATGAGAAGGTTTTAATTTTGTCTAGATTTACTTTCTTTAATAGGAAGAAATATTTCTTTTAAAATTAATTAATTTATTCATTCACTTTACTTCCTAATTGCAGCTTTTCTCCCTATACACCATCTCCTTCTCCTCTGAGAATGAGGAGACTCTGTCTAGGTATTGGTCCAATCTGGCACATCAAGTGATGCATCAGATATTATTTGAAATGAAATCCAGAATTAAATCTACTGTTACGAGTGCTGTTGTGCCAAATATGACATAGTTGTAATCTGCTGGATGGTACCTTGATGTCAATGAGGACAGTATTTCATATGAATCCTTTTATATTTAATTTTAATTAACATATTAATGTATATACTTAACCAGAAGCATCTGGTATACTTTGCAGTGTTGAAATCAGGGTAAGTGGGCATCTCACTCCTTGTCATCTCTTTGTAATGAAATCTTCAGAATCTCTGTAACATTTTCTCTCTCTCTCTCTCTCTCTGTGTGTGTGTGTGTGTGTGTGTGTGTGTGTGTGTGTGTTTAGGATGACATTTCACACACAAAATTCAGTAATGATTTGGGTCCTACAGAATTCATATCTCTTATAGAAGCCAGTCAAAATCTTTGATGACTGATAGCGCATGTAAACATCCATGAAGTAGAGTCTACTGAATATTCAACTGAATAGATTCTATTAATCTCTTTTCTTAGAACATTTTAAAGACTTTTCTTGTGACAACCATTCACTCATGATCTGTAAAATTCTGCGCAGGTTTAAACTACTGGTGTGTGCTTTGACATTGCAGAGGAGAAACCCAAAATTTTGAGGAGTGGAGTTGAAATTAACTTTTCTGAAAACATTTCTAATACTAACTGTTCTGGGATATCTTTAACTATTAATCAGCCAGCAAGCTTATTAAGCAGCAACTGTGAGCCAGGAATTGTACTCGACTATAGTTTAAAACTGTAAAATATGCAACATTTCCTTTGCTCATGAATATGTAGAACCTAAAATATCATAAACTGTTAGAAATTTTGAGTGAAATTGTAGACATCACTTACAATTTCAAACATTTAGCATGAAAAATAAAAATATAATAATGTCTGGTTGGGGTCTGTAACTTGGATTAGTAAAGGAGAAACTAAAATGGTATCTAATCTCAAAGCAGAAGCTTGAGGAGTAGTACAAAGAGAAATAAAAATCTGAGTACCAAGTATTTCATTAAAATGTGACTTTAAAATTAAAAGCACAGTTTGTGGAAACATTTAGCTATAATTATATTTTAGAACTGTTAAACTTTGAAGTAGCAATTTGTGTTATAAAACTTTCTTGCTCAACATAAATGGTAGCATAGTACATTAATAACCAAAAAATTTAAATGAGACTTACAAAAAAATCCAAAAATATATTTAATAGAGTACTGAAAATTAAGGGACATATTTATCTTTAAAGAACTGAGGATGAAAATCTGTTTCTACTTCAATAATGTTGATGCTGATTATGCAGTCCAACTCATATAAAAACTAATAAGCACTTTGATATATATTTCATGTGTTCCTTAGAAGCCAAAGAAATAAACACTGAATATTGGTCTCTCCCAGAATAAGCAGTTATATTCTGGCTCTTTCATGAAATAACTATCCTGTAAGGGAAAAAAAAGGAAACCATTAATCATATAATGTATTCTATATAACACTAAAGTTTGAAGAAAAAATAGCAGATAATTCAGCGAGTTTTAAATTTTGCATGCCTTTTACACATCTCCTATGTAAATCATGCAATCTCTTCACACCTCAGCAGTGATTGGAGACTGGCTAAAACACAACGCACATGGGAAAGAGATTTTGGGGGTCCACACGAGGGTCAGTTTCCTGTAATAGATGATTAGAGTGCTTTAGCTAAAACTGGGAATGGAACACAATACAGATGAAGGCTATGCATGACGACCAACAGTTTGAAACAACACTCTTGATATATAATGCCATGGTAAGGAGTAAGGCAAGGGTGGTGACACTCTGGAGAAGTAAGAACTCAGAAAATGGGCATAACAGTAAAGATAACTCATTGGTGGGAACAAACTGAGCAATTTCCTTGAGCAAACATTATGGCATTCTTAGATCATTGCGCTATGATCTAATACACAATCACTGTGATTTCCTGTCAGAAATACTTTCTCTTCATCCTCAAATTCTAGCATTTTACATTTGCCATTTCAGTTTCAAAAAGGCTTAATCAAATGTCCTCTAATAAATTGGAAATACCTTAGGAAATACAAACTCCACCTGAAATGAGACAGCCAAGGAAACAGAAAGCCCTTCAGAAAGAAAACTAGCAGAGAAGCTTCCGCTAGAATTAGACAGGTATAACACAACTTAGCAGTGTGCAAGACTGAGAGATTTTTGATATACTCTGTCCTACTTGGGATGTCTTCCTCAAGTCTCTTCCCTCAGTGCTAAGGGAGCTATGAGGAAGAGGAGGTAGAAAGGTAGTAAGAGCCAGAGACGTTGGATGACTTCAAAGAAACTCTTCTATACACAATAGAACTGATGTACGTGAACTGACAGAGACTACTGCAGGATAAATAAGACTTATGCAGGTTCACACTAGAGTCCCAGTGCTCAGAGGTTTAAGTGGACATGTGTCCCATCCTTAACCAAGGCAGTGTCTTCAGTTGATACCTACTTGCAAAAGAAAAATTAATTTTCTTCAATGTAATCACACTGGATATCAACCACACTTAAGGGTAGGCCTCAGGCCCAGCAGCAAATGGCCTCCATAAGATGAAATCAGTGGTAGTTTTGTGGATGTTTCATTGCGTATTGCTTTGGTTGTATATTTTTCATGCTAGTCTTTTGCTTGTATGTTAAGATTTTCAGTTTTGGGTTTTTATGGTGTGTGTGTGTGTGTGTGTGTTGCCTGTTTCTTCTTTTTTTTTTCCTTCTTTTCCCTTTATGTTTTCCAGTTTGATTTTCAAAGAAAGGGTGGCTAGGTGGAGAGAATCTGGGGGAAAACTGTGATCAGAGTATGTAAGTTAAAAACAAAAAAAAAAACCAGCAATAACTAAGCCTTTAACTTGAGTCTATAGTTAACTACATGACTACATTCTCATCTAAATGATTTGTGTGAAATTTTTCTCTATGTGCCACAGTAGCTCTCAGAGTAATAACTTCATCAGCTTGCATGTTCTCTTCTGGTTTTGTGAAATCGCTCCTAGCCTCGATCTCCATACTTGACCTGAACTATGTTTTTCAATATCTCAAGGTCACGTTTCCTATTTTGCATTCAGTAAAAATCACTTCTTGTCACACCACAAATGTGGCAATGTGTTATCCAATCTGCAGGCTCCAGAACTAGCAGTACCTATCATTCCAGTACATGAAAATCACGAAAGGCTAGTGTTCTGCTGGAGCTGCACCTCTGATTATGGCAGTGAAAATGCACCGTGTTATTTTCACTTTGCCACTTCTGGAGGATGAAAATCCTGCCAATCAAAATGTAAGATAATTAATTGTTCATTCTTAAAATTTGTTCAAACATACATCCAGGTTTTGTGAGGGCCTGAAGCATCTGTAATCCGGGCAATAATCTTTTAAAAATGCATATAATGTCACTGAAACTAAATTAGGTACAAGTCCCTGGAAGGAGTCCATGCAATTGGAAGGCCCTGAAGCTTAATCTTCATTAACTTCACAGTAAATCTGCCTCTGCACATAATATAATTGCACCTCCCTGACTAGCAAGGAGGGAATGTGATACCAGCACTGGCTGAACTCAGAGCAGCAAGGAGTCTCATATAGGATGCTGCCCGTGGCTCACTGATGGCTTGCACAGACTTTGAGGATGAGAACATTATCACAAAAACATCATCCAAAGAGCAGAAGTCTAGGAACAAAACATTCCCAGCTCTTGACTTTTAAAGCCAGACTTCCTACTGTGCTGGTATTGTAGTATCTTTATTTATAAAGGGTCCATTCTTACTGGCATAAAGAACAGGCTAGGTCTGTCTCCCAGTCATTAAAAGTGGGACACTATATTTGCGTGACATACTAAATATTTTAAACAAACCCTTATATACTGCTGCATTATTTATCTAATTATTAATTATTCAAGTAACTTCTACAGGTCAAATTGTGTTTTCCCAAAGGTGTATTGAAGTCCTAACTATCTGAACTTCACAAGGCAACCTTTTCTAAAAGCATGCAGCTGTAGATGTTCATTAAGGTAATGCAATACTTGGCTATGGCAAAAGTTTGATCCAATATGAGTAGTGACCCCACAGAAACACGATAACTACTACAGAGACAATGACACACAAAATGAGGCTGAAAATCAGCTGTGATTATGAAGAGATATCGGTCTCTCCTATATCTACATCTAAAGTTTGACCAAGTAAGACCAAATATTTGGGGCTATTCATCAGAAGCTAGGAAAAGGGCAGGAAGTTTGTTTTTCATGCTTCAGTAGAACATGGTGTTAACAAATCCTTGATGTTAGGAATCGAGGACAACTGATTCAAAATCTTTTATCTATCATCTCCCTATCATTTATCTATCTGTCATCTATTATCTATCTATCTATCATCTAGCTATTTATCATCTAGCTATCATCTATGTATCTATTGATCTATCATCTATCTATATCTAGCATCTATCTCTCTATTTAGCATCTGTCTGTCTTTCTATTATGGGTGTATTTGTGCATGTATTTATTCATCTATCTAATCTATCATTATTAGTTTTCTTATGAGTATAAAAAATTAGAAAGGAAATTATGTGCATATCATTTTTCCCTTATGCATCTTACTCTAAATAGTAAGGTTGTATATGACTTTCCACTGAGTTACTGCCATCTTCTCGAGTTTAGATGGGCTGATTTGCAAGTTATCATGCTAGCTGAACTTTTTGACTGTAGGCAAATCTGTAGGGCACTTTCTTATTTAGTGAGTGGTATAGGAGGCTCCAGTCTATTGTGGATGGTGCCGTCTCTGGACAGGACAGGTGGTCCTGGGTCCTCTAAGAATCCCAGATAAGCAAGTCATGTGGAGAATGTTAATAAGTTGCACTTTTCCATGGCCTCTGCTTCTGCTTCTGTCTCCAGTTTCCTGATCTTCTTTATTTCCAACCCCCACTACTTTTGATAATGAACTGTTATATAGAACTCTGAGTAAAATAAATCCATTCATTCATAAGTAGTTTCTGGTCATGATATTTCATCACAGCAATAGTAACCCTAAGACATTTTGTTTCATTATATATTGTAAAATACCTTTCTGCAAGGCTTTAAAGATTCTGCTCTAAAAATTAAAAAAGTACTTCAAATTATTTAACAAAAGTCACATGTTTATGATAAACTAAAATAATACATTCAGCATGAACTTCAAAATACATCAATATGTACCAAGAGGTAGGTCAAAGTAGTTACATAACCCCCATACACTAGCAAAAGGCTGTAAAAGTGGTTGTGACTGTCTGTGGTTACATTCTCATTTCTGTGGTCTGACATTGAAAAGCCTGTGAATTTATTGTTAATAAAGTATACTTAACTAACACTCTATCTTGTAATGTTATTGGTTTTATTTGTCTGCACCTTAAGACATAGTTTGATTAGTCTAAGTCATAGTTTTAATTTACTATTTTTTTATGATAGTAGGCTTTTCACATGACCGTATCCAAAATTAATATTAGATTTGGTTTGATGTTTAAAACATGTCTTATAGCTTGAAAAGTGCTTTTTAAGCGTACTTTCATTTGTCACCTCTGTAAACAATCAGCTTACTTTACATTGGCATTAAGTCTAACATATACTTTTTATTTTATTTGAGTATGCTTATGTGTGTGTTCATGTTTGTATGTGTATATGTGTACCTGTATGTACATGTATATGCATCTGTGGAGGACAGATATTGATGCTGATATTGGGAGTCTCGTGGATGCTTTTCACTTTATAAGTTAAGTTGAAGTGGAAACTTTAATTGAACACAGTTTAGGTCGCAAGCTTTTTCCAGAGTTACTGTCTCCATCTGCATTTATACTCTTATGTTGTGTTGTCAACAATCAAATAAACACATGGTAGAACTGTATGACTAAAGGAGCAAAACAGAGTTTTGTGTAATAGGTAAGGAATGTTTGCAAGAAACAAATGCCATATGACTCTGGATTCTTCACTAGCATTTGCTTCATGGTCATCAAGACTACTGTAAGGTCTTAGCCTAGTTATATTTTAATTGAAAATGTAAGTAAAAAGTTAAAAGTTATAAATATAAACATTTTAAACTTAAATATGTTGCATGTAATTTTAAAAATTGCTACCACTTTTCCCCCCAGGATCTTACCACATTCTGGCCCCTGCCAGCTTCCCTTTTGTTCCACCTGACTTATCTCTGTGTTAGGCCACTACAAGCTCTAACCTGGCTTCTCTTTCTACTCACCGTTGCTCCAGAGGTCTACCTACCTATATACTCCGGGAGGGAAAGTGCTACCAGATCCTACCAGAGACACTTGAATCCTCAGATGAAACACACACACACTTTTGTTTCTTTAACTTATCTACTAGGCACAGGTCCCTTACCAATATTTTATCTCTGTTTCTCCTCCTGTGTGAAATTAAAGATCATTTCAATTTAATGAGAAAGGGACATCAATATGGTAGGTGAAAGAGAAGATGAGAAAGGGAGACAGAGAGTAACAGAGAAAGAGACAGAGACAGAGAGACAGACAGAGAGAGGACCTCAATTATCTGCCAACCCAAATCAAACTGATAATCTTAAGAATTCCTGTGAATATTAAATCACAAGAACACTTTCTGTCATCAAAAAAGTGAAATAAATAAATATCCTTTGTCTTAGTAGAAAATTCATTCTCCACTTCTACCCAAGATGTTCATATCTTTAACTTAGCAACCTATGAGTTATCTAGCTGTGATAAATTTAATAAACTAGTTTCAAACATAGTAATAAGCTAAATTATTAAAATACATCTCTGAGAGAGCTTTTAAAAATGATCCTGTTTGACCTAACTTTGGAAGTGTTAATCTATTTTTTTCTTCCTGATAATGACCTGGATTGGGGGATTTCTTTTGTTTGATCAGCTTAATAAGTTATAAGTGGGAAGCTACTCATCCTGATCCTAATGCAGTGAAGAATATGTTAAGTGACTCACCCTGATTGAATTTAAAACTCCAGATCTCAGTTAGGTAATTAATCAATAAATAATTCATTTTGAAAGATTAAACAAAAACTAACTTTAGTGCACTGGTTTTCAGTTTAAACAGATTCTAAGACTTAATTAGAAGTCTACCACCTATAATAGCATATACTTCACCTTACCTCTCCATCTGTTAGCCCACCAAATAATTTAATTCCACTAGGGAATAGTGAGCTAGGGTTTAAGATAGATGTAAAAATTACACAAGCAAATACGTTCCTTGTTTAACATTTTTAAATTTTTAATTTAAAAATCTAGACCTTGTCAGAAAACTATAGGCTAATTTGTTTGGATCTTAGCTCATAAATGTATTTGTGTTAAATAATCCCACTAAGGAAAATCTATAATGGAACAGCATATCTACTAGGCATTTATTGAAGAAAACTTTGAAAACAATGTTTTATAGAAAAGCAACTGTAAAATACTTTAACACTAGATCAATTTAGTTAGAGAAAAGATTCCAGTTGGTATAATTGTGGTTTACTGAAAGCTTAAATATTTAGTAAATAAATCAACCTGATATGTTATACATCCAGTGATTAAGTAATCGTCCTTATTACAATTGGTAAGTCAGTAAGGTATTTATGGCAGAAAACTTTAGTAACCACGTAAATATACAAAGTATTGATGATATAAGCCTCAATGTTTCCCTCTATGCTCCTTCATAGAGTTCCTTTTCTCTTTTTAATTCTTCTTGTTTAGTTTCCAGACAAGAGATGGAGGTGCATATTTTACATACCAAAGCAGACCTGGCCTCTAGGTTCTCCTAGTATCCCTCATTTCCTACCTGGCATACCCTGCCCTCTGTTGCAGAACAGGTGCTGGGTTGCCCTTCCCCACAGAGGCTCTTTTTAATATAATCCATACATTTTGGTCTCCACCCCCTTCTCCTCTTCCCCCTCCCCCATCCTTCTCCTCCTCTTCTCTCTCTCCTCTCTCTATGGACAAGCACCTCTTTTCTCTCTTTCTCCCTCTCCTACCTCTCCATTTCCGCATGGTGACTTCCTTAGCCTTGGTTCTTGGGGCCAGTGAACTCTCCCACCTGAGAGCAACTTCCCAGTGAACCTGCCTTTAATCTAATCTAATCTGGTTTAAATTGGTTCATTTGACTGGTGGCAGAGAAATAACCGATCAGATGGTTCAGAAACCTGAGACCACACCAGTGGTGGAAAAATAATCTATCACTTCTGTTATACATCACATCCCAATTGTAGTTTCCCGTCCCTCCACCTCTACTAGGCCAAACCCCGACAAACACAGCTGTACTCCTCCTGAACACAGCATAACAAGTTATAGTAAGACTACCCGCAGATGCCTGACATTGCCTGGATGGCCAGGAACTAGAGGCTGGATAACTCAGAGACCTAGCATAGATCCAAACAAGCCTGGCAAAACAATCACAACAAACACAAGAACCCTAAATGAAATAATATTTATTTATTTATTTATTTATTTATTATGTATATAGCATTCTGCAAGCAGATCATGTATGCCTGCAGGTCAGAACAGAGCCTAGATCTCATTATATATGGTTGTGAACCCTCGCGTGGTTGTGGTTGCTGGGAATTGAACTCAGGACCTCTGTAGAGCAGACAGTGCACTTAACCAGTGAGCCATCTCTCCAGAACCTGAACTTATTTTTAAAGATATTCTGCTGTACTCATAAATGGGTGCCTAGCTCAACTGTCATCAGAGAGGTGTCATTCAGTGGCTGATGGAAAGAGATACAGAAACTGACAGCCAAACACTAGGCAGAGCCAGGGGAACCCTATGGAAGAGGGGGAGGAAGGATTGTCAAGGCACAGGGGAAAAGGACACCACAGGAAAACTACCCACTGAATCAATTAAGCAGTGGCTCATAGAAACTGAAGTGACAGTCATGGAGCCTGTATGGGTCTGGGCTAGGTCCTCTTCATATATGTTCTGCTTGTGTAGCTTGGTGTTCTTGTGAAATCCCTAAGGCTGGGAGGGGGCGTTTGTCTAACACTTTTGCTTGATACAGGCTCCCTTTTTTTCCTACTGGGTTACTTGGTCCAGCCTTGATATACTTTCATTTCCGTATTATTACAAATTAAACCCATGACAGATCTGATAGTCTCCAGTTACCACAACATTATTCTTTTGTAAGTAACAAATATTAAGAATTTTTTTTCTAGCTCTGTTGTTATTAAGATCTGTACTGATATACAGGCAGACATATGAAGATGATAAAATGTTTCCAATCTGAGTGGAAATTTAACCAAATTACACATTTTACTGAAAATTTGATAAAATTTAAGTATAAACATTTTTAAACAAAGAAAGTAATCAAAATCAGTGATTACACATTAGCAGAATTCTATTTTCCTAACACTTCTTTTATTTTAATTTGTGTTGCTTCCTGAGAAGGATAGTGCAGCTAGTTGTAATTAAAAGACAGAGCACAGGCAGGGAGGTCAGGGATTTGCATACCAAGCAAGTAGGACTCTAGTCTATAGAACTTGGGTCACAGCAAGCTCTTCATTAGCAAAGGAAATTTCCAGAGGGCTGCTTATTAAGCTAGTAGCCTCTTTCTCTGCTGCTAAATTCACCTAAATTTCACCATTGGAAGTGTAAACCTGTGGAGAAAAATAACCCACAAACTCCCACAAATCCAGAATCCTCCACCCAAACAGGCGTTAATTGAATTATAAATCTTGAGCTATAAAACAGCTTTAGTTTTAATTTTTATGTCTAAGTATACATGCGTCCAAATATACAGAATGTTATCTAGTTTTGAATATACATGTTTCACAATTGTAAGCCTTTATGTGTAGAAGTCATAACAATTCCATGTGATGCATATTGTTTGAGAAGAAGGCTTATTTTTACATAAGAGCATGGAAAACATTTAATCGATATTAAAGAAGTAAATGGGAAATCATAGCTGTGAACATTTATCTTTCCAAATATTTTCTGTATTATAACAAAATATTCTAACTATACATATAAATTACAAATTTGAAAATTTGGTTTTTTTTCCTCTGAGATTATGGGCAAGCACATTCATCATTACAAGATTTATGAGTTAAAATATTAGTACAACAACCAGTACATTTGAAATATTAGACACAAACACAGAGGCACTCTTTTTCTGAATTATTTGTCTCTGGAAGACGATGAGAGTAATGTGTGAAGTAAAATACATACTGTATTGAGTTCCTACCATTAACCGTAAAAACATGTTCTCATAAACTATGTATTGTCTTGCAAAGCTTACCTTATTTTAAGGTAAAATACATTTTAAAATCAAATATACATTAAGAGACTTAATGAACCTTTATAAATTTATTTTAAACATATTTAAAACTCAAATACACTTTAAAATTGTGTTTTAAATCAAAGAAGTGCAAGAGAAGCATTGCAAGGAAAAGCTCCATTTCACAAAGCTTTTGCTTTTTATAATTCTGATAATAATTTTGCCATCAATAATAACACAAAAATAAACTTGAAGAGAAGTGCACAGTTCATCAAAATTTGTTACTTTTGATTGAGACACTGAGCCTACATTTGTTTGCCCAGTGTTTTCTTCAGGTTGGTAGCACTGTCAGCATACAAATATGTTAGTAGACAAGAATTTTAAAGTTACCCTTAAAAATGAACAAATCATCTATTTTTTTACTATCATCTATCACTGAATGTTTGATATCCATGGACACATTTTCTATGTACAATAGCAGTTAAAACTCAACATCATTTAAGAAACTGCATTTTCCTATAAGAGAGTAAAATAACACTCAGCTTGTTGCTGTCATTCTAGCTGTATTGAGTCTTTTACTGAGAAATCATCTCTAACTAGGAAATTCAGCCATTGTAGTGGGATATTTTCCCTGAAAGTTGGGAGGAGGTAATGTGGAAGTAGTAAGGAGTGGAAGAGGAGAGGAAGAGGAAGGACCTGGGAGAAAAGGCAGAGATGTAGGAGTCATGGATGACCACACATGTATCGAAAGCAGTCCTGGGTAACAACTTATATCTAGGTTAGTTATTTGGGTAACTCCTCCAATTGTATGGGCATCATGTTATTTGAAAATTACCAAATATATAAAGCTATTGAATAATCTTTAAACTTTAGAGTCTCATTTCTACTGGGTACCGCATAAATGGCAGTTTGGTCTGAGCTCAGCCCAGCCTTGTGGAGACAGCGTGGAAAATTGGCATAGCCATCTCCCACGCTGGTGTCTAGTGGGTGACAGGGCTGGTGTTTCTGGCTGGTCGTTTCTAGCTGTGGAGTGCCCATGGCCTCGGCCGCTTCCAGCTGTGGAGCGCTTGGCTTCAGGCCATGGAGCCTGGCGGCTTGAGCTAAGCAGAACCACAGCTGGTTAGATGGTCGGTTCACACAACTCCATTTATTAAATATTAACAGTAACAAGCCTTGATGGAAAAGATGCACAACTGGATTCATCATTTATATTAAGGAGTTATTAATTTCTAACAGTTGGCACAAATAGTTGTTACAGTGAAATCAAGGAGATCCCATGGGCGTTGAGGCTCCTGGGTGTAGCTAAGGCAAAGATCCTATGTACCAAACCCCACGAAGACACAGTCAGGACCCACACAAGGCTGTTCTTTTTGTGTCAGCAAGCTGAATGCTCTGTTGCTTTTTTTTTTTTAAAAAAAGGCAAAATATCACTGCTTTTCTCAAGAGAATTTGAAACTTCCAGAAAAAAATCTTTTAATTTTGACTATAAATAATAAGAGCCTTCACAGGGGTTGGGGAATAATAATCTTCAGTGTCAGGTTATGAATGTTTTACTATTTTTCCTTTATTGCCAGGCAAACTAGTAAAGTTGCATGCTTTCTGATTGTATGTTTGAAATTAAGCTGCTTGTTTAGCTTCAGGAGGAATTGGCAACTGAGATCCTATTGAGGTCTGGAAATCTTTCTGATGTCTCTAAAATTCTGAGTTTTAATTAGTAATAAAACATACCTGTGACTATTTTACAGCAGTGAATCAGATTGGCATCTGAAGAAAGGGGCTGCGGCTGCTGTGAAGATTCACAGTGTACTCTTTTACCTCTGCAGGCTCCTCCTGGTGTAAATGAACACAAAATAAGACAGTTGGGTGAATCAGACATCCAACCACTCTGTCACATGCTCTGGGGGAGTCACGGGACTTGGAATGAGGCTACAGTTCTTGCATGCAATCGGATGGTTGAGGCAGTTTCAATTGCCCTTCAAGGGTTTTCTGACAGACTGTAATAAGATTGATACTAAGCAACATACCCATATGGGTGGGCCTGCTAAGGCTTTGCAATGAAAGCATCATGCTCAAAGAATATCACAACAGAATTTAATTTTCTAACAAGTCAGGGCTAGAAACTGAGATAAAAGCACTTTGTTTTTATGGTCATTTTCTTTTGAGACCTGTCATCCTGTATTCATAGATAGCAACTTCTTTCATTCATGCTTCTGAGTCTGTGTGGGTACTAGTTTCTTCTCTTTGTACAGAATACCAGTGTGTTAGTTACATGTCTAATTGCTGTTATCAAACATTCAACAAAGGCAATTTAAAAAATAAAAGGATTATTTTGGCTTACAAGTTTCAGTGTTTAGCCAATTATTGAGGCTAAATCATGACAGAAGCTTGAGGAGATGGTTTGTCAGATCCTACCTGCTATCATGTAGGTAGCTTTCTCCTTTTTATCCAATTTTGCATCCCAGCCAATAGAAGTTTGCATCCACATTTAGAGTTGAGATTTCCACCTTAATTGACCAAATCTAGGTAACCCCTCACCAAAGGCTTGTTTTGTTTTTGTTTTTGTTTTTTTTTTTAAATTCCCTTTCCTTCCCCCTCTTGCTCTGGCCCTGCTCGCCACTTGCTTCAGCCCAAAGTACACTGAAGCTGTCTTCAGACACCCATATTAGGGCATCAGATTTCATTACGGATGGTTGTGAGCCACGATGTGGTTGCTGGGCTTTGAACTCATGTCCACATGAAGAACCCTCAGTGCTCTTAACCACTGAGCCATCTCACCAGCCCCAAAGACATGTTTTTATAATGAATCTACATCCTGTGAAGGTAACAATTAATGTGTACTACCACAATCATCTATATTCTATCTGGACCTGGTTTAACCTGATTCTTTGTCTCCAAATACAGTAATATTCCTAGGTAGGACGTAGGTAGGTAAAGTTTTAGTGACAAAATTATGCTTTTAATAGCTTGAATATTAATGAACCTGAAATATTAATATTTTGATCTGATCAGATTACAGAAAAATAAATGCATCTGCAATGGACTCTGGTCTGTATTTACCCATTGTTCTGGTTCAGAGGAAAGGTCCCACATGGAGCTACAGGTAAGGAGGGGAGAGTTGTTCTCAGGCAACAGCAACATTAGAAAACGGCTCTGCACACAGCCTCAGGAGTGCTGGCCAGGGACTTGCGTGAGCTTTAATGTGCGTCTTTTGACAGGTGTGTTTCTAGATGATACTTCAGCTGAATCACCATTGTGATTGAACCTGGTGTGTGAGTAGACACCATGTTGAGCTCCTCTGCAGAAACTGTGACATGATAAATGTGCATTGATACAGAGACAGAACAGAGAGGTCAGGGTGTAAATATTACATACCAGAACGCATGATGGGTTGTATTTTATTTGTTTGTATAACAGTCTTTTCTTTTCTTTGAAAACCATTAGGAAATTTAATATCAGTATTAATAAAATTTCAGGAAAATATGAGAATAATCTGGTCATCAATAAAGAAAACCTCTTAGTCCCATTTCTGTCTATTTGTTCTGTCTAATTTGTGTTGATTTCATTATTTTCAAAGTAACCGATCTTAGCATATGAAAGCAAACTCATTGTACTATTTCACAGCTCTCTCAGATTTATCCTCTATTTTTCCTTTCTTTATCTCTCCCTTCTTTCTCCTTTTTTCTATCATCTTTCTCTATTTCTCTGTTTTTCTCTTTCTGTCTCTGTTTCTCTCTCATACACACACACACATACACACACACACACACACACACTCACAAATACACAAACACAGTGCTTCTCTCTCAAAGTATGTAAAGGATTACCAAAAAATTGAAAGTTCACTTTCAACTTGAAAGTGAAATGAGGCATAATTAGCAGTCTGATATCTTAGTGAAGAAATAGACAGATCAACTAACGGAGTAAAGAAGCAACTGAGAAAAGCGTTTATCTACTGTAAGAGTAGAGAGTAAATATTAATTCAAATGATAAGAATAACTAGGAGATTTAAAATTTATTACTGATTCATTGTTAAAGTATACATAGCAATACATTCATTTATGTATTTATGAACCAGATATGTAATTATTCATTTAAAAGGAAAATAAATAATACCCAAAATATGTATACAATATATATATTTCTATAGTATATGTAGTTTTTATTTACTTAGTAGTGACATAACAGAATGAAATAATCAATAGATTTATGAATATATAAAGTGGGACAATACCCCTTCTACAATAATCTTCTAGTTGAAAAGGTGAGGACAACATTGCAATAATGACCATAGGCTGCATGTTTTTATACATATTGGATTGAGTTTTTTTTTATATTCAAAATGAGATACTTAGTTTGGATAAGTATATTTATCCAATGTATTTATACTTGTAAGTATAACATAAAAAGGGAGGCTGGAGAGATGGCTCAGTGCTTAAGAGCATCGGCTGATTTTCCAATTAGACTCAGGTTCAATTCTCTGCACCCACAAGGCAGCTCATAGCTGTCTGGAACTCCAGGATCAGACCTTCTCACAGAGACATACATGTAGGCAAAACATCAATCCACATACAATAAAAACATAAATTTAAATGTTAAAAAATAAGAACAGAAAAAGATATAATAAAAACTTACTGTGGCTCACATTTTCAGGGTATAGGATATAGTCCATTATTGAGGCTAAGTCATGACAAGAGTTTCAGGAGGTAGCTTGTCAGATACCATGATTCTTTATCTGCAAATACAATAACATTATCATATAGGACTGACATGAACACGTGTACACACGTGCGCACGAGTGCGCACACATGCACACACACACGCACACACACACAAATCTTCAAAATAATGGACTTAGCAAGTAAGAGATGCTATATAGCTCAGTTGTAGGAAGCTTGCCTACTATGCATGGGGCTCTGGATTTGATCCCCGTGACTGAAAGAATAAAGAGAAAGTTTAAAAACTGAAGATGAAGGAAAGGAAGATTTTAAGAGCTGTTAGATACTTACCTACACAAGACTTGAACAATGTTATCACTAGATGACATGTTGATGTAGATGGGGAAAATATGTATTTAACAATTAAACAAGGGAAATGGAAGAGGGGCTTATTGTCCAGAGTATATTTTCAAATGACAAATATGAAAAAAATATAAATAGTACATCATCATTAGAAAAATGCAGGCAATTTCCACAGAACTGCTCTCATTGCCTTAATCGATGTGTAAAACTACCTGATTGTTATGGTATTGTGGTTGATTTCATGGAATTGATTTTAACAAGTCAAAATCACTCCAGTAGGCTTGTCACCTCTGGAAATCTCTGCCTTGCCTTAATTGATGTGGGAAACCAATGTGAGCAGCACCTTCTGGTAGTGCCCAGTAGGAAGATCATCTCACCTTTTGCCTCAGAGTTCATGTCCCCTTTGTTGCCTCTATTGTTAATTCTTTCACTCTTAGAAGAGGCAGTGCTTCTAAGCTTCACCCTGGAAAGAACCAATGGCTCACAAAGAAACTTTGGGGATTCTCGCAGTGTACTGGGACTACTGAGGCATAGACCGACCACTTGTCTGGACTGAGTACCTTCCTGTTGTAGTCCTCCTGTGAGAGCCAATGTAAGCCCGTTCTGACCTTTCTGATGTTCAGCCTCAGGACAGAGAAACAGCCTGCTCTATTGTTACTATTTGAGAAACACTTAACAAAATCTTAAATTCTATATATTTAACCACTTTGGTTTAGCACCAACCAAAGCAAGTGGAAAAAAGATGTTCTGGATTTCCCATTGGTTCTGTTTTATGTTTGGTAATTAATATTTATTTAATGTTTTATAGACTATACTTTAGCATAATTTCTTATTTCTTGTGGTTAGGCTAATATGTTGGACCCATGATGCTATACACAGGTATTCTGTATAAATCACTTGATCAAGAAATGTAAATATACATCAATTTTACTTTTTCCTGGTATGATAATTATGATCACTTGATGAAAGTAATTTATTTCTATAAGTTTTTCTACTGTAATATTTATATATTCCATTTCCAATACTCTATTTAGTTATCTAGAGGAAACCAAGATTACATGCCAGATAGAGGAAAATTACAAGGAACTTGAAGATTGTAATAATTAACATTTTCCTGGAGAAAATACCTTGAAGCTATGCAAATTTTCCTGCATTATCATGAAAGTTTGGCCCATTAAATTATGTTTACCTACTAACCCATAGAAATTGCCTGTAGCAATTTTATATGAAGTTTAATGATGATTTACTATTTTTATATTTATTATTTAGATATATCCCTGGGCTCTCTACCTACGTCCTTTCTCTTTTTTAGTTGCTAATTATTTATAACAACATAGACTTATGGACACTTACTTTTTAAGATTTAATATTATGCAATAATTACTATTTATTGCTTAAAGTATAGCTTTAGCCCTAAGGATCACATTTTTGCTTCAGCTTTCGACGGGATTAATTTTTTTAAAAAAAGAGAAAGTAAAGCTGATATTGAGGATGAAATAGACATATAATCATAGATATAATATACAGAACGGTTTTCTCATGGAGTACAATCATTGCACCACTTAAATTAGTGGTTCAAACTTGGATGCTGACTTTAACTTTTGATAACATAAGAGCATACATTCACTCAATTAACTTGTTTTTCAATAAAAACTGAAAGTGCACTCTTGTTCACCTTAATTTTTTAAATGTTTTACTGATTGTTTTGCAAACTTGGGTAAAGATTGCTTTTTTTTGTTTTTTTTTTGTTTTATTTTTGTTTTTATTTTTGTTTTTGTTTTTTGTTTAGTCTACCTCTTTCATCTTTCCAATCCTGCTCCCTTTCCTACTGAAGTACTTCTCAGCAGGCCCTCCCTTCTAATTTCCTGATTTCTTCTGGTGTGCAGCAAACAGAGTTTAATTGGAGTTTATTACTGTGTTTGGATGTTGGGTTATTTGCTATAGCAAATGTAGCTTATTTCTGGCTATATCACTGAATAAAATGGTTTACCCTTCCTCTGCTCAAAACTATTCATTGCCAGTAGTCAGTCTATCAGCAGTGGGCAGTGCTTCACTGGTACCTTCCTATCTTTGACAAAAACTTGACAAGTCCAGTCTAAGCTAAACAGATAACCACAACTGCTGTGAGTTCATGAGTGAAATGTGTGTATCACAGTTAAAAGACAGCCTTTTGTTACACATCTTCTCATTCTCTGGATGGTTCATTCTGTTAGTCTCACCTTCCACTTATATGCCTTAAGACTTGGAAGGGAAGCTATAACTGTCTTTGTTAGAGATGAACATTCCACCATTGTTTATTCTCCACTCTAGGGTCTGGTTGTGGCTTTCTTTATTAACCACGACTGGCTGCAGTGGGAGTTTTCCTGATGAAAGCTGGGAACAGCAGTCATTTCAAATGACAAATTAGATCTGTGTCCCTTTAATATGAATGGAATATTTTAAGGTAGGACTTAAGAAAACTTATGTTTAATAGGAAACTCTACACCTGAGAGATTTAACAGTTATGTTGTTTTCTGTTAACTTCTGACATGGTAGTTCTGATAACAATAATAGAATACTGATAATTAACTCATAGTCATCACTGAGACATGTCTGATAAAGTGTTTCACATCCATCCAAAGCCATTCTTTTTGTTCATCCATTTTATAAGAAATTGGAAAGGAACATAAAATATTAATTCTAGTGGTAATGTTATCCCTGACACTTTACTTGATATTGTTCACTAGTGAACTGTCAATATTAAAGACATCCCAGTAGGGCTTTGGGTCAGTTACTTAGCCTCTTAATAATTATAATAGAATATTAAACAATAATATAAAAAGAAGCCATTAGTTACATAAATTGCAAACAGGATACATAGTGGGATTAGAGAGGAAAGTGAGGTAGAGGAACAAATGTAGATGTATCACAGTTTTAAAAATACATTATAATGGAAGAACAAAGGCATGGAATATTTTAGCTTACCCTCAGTTCAATATGTACATTGACTGCCTACTGATTTGATGCTGTTTTGTCTTAACACTTGAGCACATCTCAGCCTTTATACATGGTGTCTCATTTAGAGACTACTTGGTACAAAAGTTTTGGATTTATTAACTTATTATATTGTGAATTTGAAAAATACCATTCCTAATCTCAAAAATGTTGGTTATCTTCTTGTATGACATTTAATTATAATATAAGGTTTGGTTCTTTGACTGTATAAATATTATTTATGTCAACTTCAAAATCAGTTTTAATTGCATAAATGTGAATCCAGAAAAGAAAATAAACCTTTAAAACCTAAATAAATGTTAAAAATATAGTTATACCTATGTCAGAGCCCAATGGGTTGTTTAAAACACTCAAAAAAATCTTGCATGCATTTTGTGTAGTCTTTAGTTTGTTGAAAAATGAGAGCAGGTGTTTGTAATGGTTAGGATGTTAGGCAGGGGTTAATTTAATACATATTAAAGTAAAGGCCAGAGTATTTGTTAAAGCAACACAATGAGCTTTTAAGGAAATTTTATGAAATATGAACTTGGGGACAACAAATAAGCATGGCACTTATTTTGAAGAATGATATTAGTGATATCAACTATGTGTTTGAATTCCTTAGCAATTTGTAGGTATCTAATAGATATAAATACTGAGTACATTTGTGACCAAGTACAAGTTGAAAGTAAATAGTAATGATTCTTGCACAGCATTTTAGCAGTTGTAGTGGCTTTATTTCCATGGTAAAACAAAATAAAGTACTTAATGAAAGGTGTGTACATAGGTTAAACAAGAAAATAGATGTAATGTTATGTTCAAAATTACTAATTTCATTAACTTACTCTCCAGTATGTTGGGGATATAAGATTAGGAGAGGGATGTACTGACTTCTTAACAGGCTATGGATTTTGCCCTAGTCATGTGGAGATTTCTTCCCCAGGGTTCACTAGTAAGAAGAGTTTGGGATCACAGATGAAGCCCCTGATGTGCAAAGAGACAGGCTAGTGGAGAAAGGCAGAGAGAGGCAGACAATAGAACCTGCCTTCCTCACACAATTATATAAATAAAATTTAATTCAATTGTTTTTAAGGATAGAGTGGAATATAATAGTAATTGATTACATGTTTGTAAGTATACATGGAATAAAGAAATCAAAGCCTTTGATCTCCAGTGTAGAAAACAAAGGCATGAAGACAGAATAGAATGAATGAGAAAGATACTTCAAAGGAAATTTGAAAAGATCTGTGTCAGGGCAACTGCTGGACTCTTTGAACATGTTCTACAAGGGATTTCTGGGGTTGCTTAGCCTGGTATGATAAAAATACAGCCTATAAATGGGCTTATACAGTAAGTAGAGGGGAATTTAATTAAAGTTAACTACATAGATGTATAAATAATTGAATCTTTTGATCTTAAATTGATGCTTATATGCAGGGAATAGGGAGTCTAACCTACCTCAGACAGTAGAATCTTAGGCCTTGATGGCATTATTAAAAGTTAATCTTATAAGAACAAAACAGGAGATGGTAAGGGAACACTATCTCAACAAATTATAGTATTTGTTTAGATTCTTATAATTGCTTTGAGTTTCTTTTTTTTTTCAAAACGTGTGTGGTTATGAGTTTGATGGTTACATTAAAATTCCTCCCAGAGAGAGGTGAAGTTATACCTTTATGATTTCCAGTCACTGGACCAAGGAGAGAGGCTCTGTATTTATGTTGACAGGAAAGGAGAAAAGGCTTTGGACTCCTTCCAGAATATGAATCAGATATGATAGAAGACCACCTGAAGATCTTGGCTACAGAAAAGAAAAAATCAAGAAAATCAAATAGGACCAGTAACTTGATTCTTTGACATGGGAACAGCCTAATAACTGTCTAGACATAAAAATGTCGCTAGACAAAATTTCAGCTAAAACTTGACAAGAAGCCTGTTGATTATGGAATCCTTAAGATTCTTCATGCTGAAGGAAGATTTGTTATAAATTGGTTATCGATAAAATTAACTCATAAAAGGATAGTTAAATTTTACTTGCTCAAAGAAGGAGCAAAAATTCATCCTTAACTGATCTGTGTACTTTGCAGAATCCATATGATTATGTTAATAGTACTAAATTTTTGGGTGTAAGATCCATATATTGCAGAATTTGCAGTTCTGACAAGATTCATTGTGAGGTTGTTGAGATGACCTGCCGCTCTAGCTCCCTGATTCCTGATACTGTCCAGAGACTGGTTTCTGGAACAGCTTAAGGAATTACTGATGATTCCAGATGACCTTGCTTCATCTAACTTTTCAGACAAACCCAATCCAAATATCAGTTAAATCCTGAGCCTTCTAAGGATACAGAGACTGGATAACAGATGCTAAAGCTAGCTTCCTTAAGTCTAACCAAATTTTTAAGCTTTCCTACCCATCTCCACTCCATTAAAAAAGTCCTTATTGCCCCTATTCAGCAGGAAACAGTTGTGAAAAGCCCTCATCCCAATCCCTTAGGTTTAGGTGTCTGGTTATGATTATTTTATAAATTATAGTTAGATTGTCATTTTAAGGGATAATTTGGAAATGGTCATAATTTTGAATGGGAAGGAATAGATGGGATGGATTACTAAATTTATTATTAAGCAAAGTATTATGT
>NW_021604634.1:7492359-7496325 GCF_004785775.1 Grammomys surdaster | reverse complement strand
AGTATTATGTAGCCACAATCTTATATTGTAGAAATTTTTATGTGATAAAAATTGAAGTTATAATTTTACATTAGTACAGAATTTATAGATTAAAGCAGATTTAAGGTTTTCATTGCTATAAACATCTTATATTGACACAAAATTTGAAAGTAATATTGTTATTCTTAGATATGCATTGTACCTATGCAACTCATTTAAGAATACAAAACTTTGACCCAGTTTCTAATAGCTGCTATTACAAACTATTTAGGATGATTAAGTAACATAAGTTAAGGGCCAGATAGTAAACTCATCGTTATATTAGACACTAGTATAATTATAATGAAGTGTTTTCAATATTACTCAAATAGAAATTACTAAGAATAGTTAAGGTTTAACAGTTCAAACATACTTTACAAACATACTTTCCAAAAACATCCGAATTCCAGACATTGTGACAGTTGACATTATTTCATTATTAAGGTTCATTTGACAATGAGACATGTCTGCTCCTGACAGCTTCCCCATTCCCCTTCAAAGAAGAATTGAAGCATCAAAACCCCAATGTGGAGTTAGCTGTTCCAGTTATTTCCAGATAGCCACTGGACAAAAATTATTCTATTCATCTACAGATAAACAATACTGTTCAAGAAACAACACACAACAGAGGATAGTCGAAAGTTTAGCTCTACAGAGTAAACAAGTCCTTCACAGTTCCTGTATCATTTCAAGGTCCATCAGATGATTCTGGGCCAAAAGCCTGAAACAGATGCTCCAACATTTTGAGGTATGGGGGACTGTCCAAGTAGTTAACTATCTCTACAAATTTGGTTAAATTTTGGAAGCTATGCTTTTGTGCTTCATATATATTCAGGTAATATTTAATTGATTCTCAGATTTCTGACAGGGTCAAAGATTAGTTATATTCTCATAATCAAACTTAAGTAGTTTAGCATTGAGAGAGATGATATAAATTTGAAAAGTTTTTTTAGATGATAATATAAGCTTAAATCAGAACATAACTCAGGTATAGAATTGTAAGCTCAAGTTAGAAGAGATGGTAAAATATTTTATCTAGTTGACAAATATGGTGGATTAGATTTTAATTATATATCATACTTAAGTATTTTATCTAATTGACAAATATAGTGTGCTAAATGTTAATTATATATCATACTTTGTAATTTACATAATTCTTATGATTATGCACAATTTGTACCTAAGAGAAGAGCCTTTTTAAAAATTTGGACAGAAAAGGTGAGATTTCAGGGATTGATTCTAATTCTTTGTCTTAATTAAGATCCCAGAATGATACTGGAATCTCTGTGTCTTGACACTAAATGAAGCCTGCCCTGAGTTGGCTCTAATTGAGAAACAAATTTGCCGATGTCCAATGGTTAGGCAGGGTGAAACAGACAAGATTTTTAGACTGTGCAGGCAAACATTTTATGACAAATATTTTATAATTTTAATGGAGTATATACTTCCCTTTGTTTTATATTTCTATACTTAATGAAGCACAGTATGATATGATTTCACTTACGTTATATGATTTTATAAATTTTAAATTTCGATGGCCTGTGATACCCAACTCTATGACATAGAATGAATTTCTGTTCAATCAGCAATTTTGTTCCAAATCTTTTAACTTTGGTTGATAGTCTATTTTCAATAAGTATTTTTCTAATAAGTGCTCTGATAGTGAAAAAATAACGTGCATTAAATAATTTGAAACAAGAGTCAAACACCTTATTTAGTGCTGAGAAATAATGCGTTATGTTATAAAAGCAAACAATGCCAAAAAGTCAGGAAGATAAAATATCTTTAGAAATTGTACATCCTATTTCATCGCCATTGTACATCTTATAGATCATCCTAAGGATGGGGCCACAGCTGTTGTTCATTGTTCCAGTCCAGTAAATTTCACTTTGTTCCATTTTAATCCATGAATTTAGAGAATATAGAATGACTAGATTTTCTTTTTGATATTTCTAGAAATTATAGCTGTATAAATAGCCTTGAAAATTTATGTTCTTATGTAAACACTAAAAGAATAAGTTATTTTAAACAGAATAATTTATTTAGGGACAAGGAAACATCCGTATGTTTGATTTTCTTGTAATGTCTAATATAATGTTAGGATTTGTGTATGTGTATGAGTAATATAGATTTCTCTTTGTAATGAAAAAAATCTTCTAACAGTTTTACCTTTATGTGGCTCAAAAAATTAATTCTAAGAAAACAGGTAAATTCTAGCTCAAAATTCTTTTTGATAGCATACTATAAATCTCAAAGTATTTCCATTATTTACATGAGATTAAATATTTCTTGGTTTAAGAGTTATTTTTCCCAGTAGACTTCCTGCTGGCATTGGTAGTTCTTTCATTTACTTCTTTATGTTGAGGAATTTCAATCTATTCTCTTGAGGAAGCAAGCACATTTTACAAGTTAATAGCCCTGGCATGACTCCTACTAGTTGGTATTTGTAAGTTCAGGGAAACATGATTACATTCTGATCCACCTGTGATAATAGCTGCTAAGACTTTCCTTTGAAACATTGAGCAATGCCACCAGTTCCCCCATCAATGGATCTGGATGTGGTGAATTTATGCTAGTGGGAGGAAGAGATAAACTCATGAATGCTATTAATTTTGTTAATTTATTACTATTATCATATCAATTGTGTTATCCAGAAGTGTTATCTGTCTATCCCACATTGGCCACAGGAATCAACTTAAAGTGGATTAAAACCTTAAATATAAGGGCTGAAACTCTGAAGGTACTGTAGGAACACAGATTAAATGCTTCAGAACATTGGAATGGTGATATGTTTCATTTGTTAAGCATATTTTTATTTTGTATAAACATTTGCCTTTATGTATGAAAGTGCATTGTATGTATACATTGCCCCCAGGAAGGAGAAAAGTTTGCCCAATCCCCTCAATTGGAGTTAAGGACAAGACAGTTCTCATCTGGGAGCTGGTAAGTCAACCTAGGCCTTCTACAAGAGCAGCAAACATTTTTAAACACTGGATAGTCATTTTCCCTGCAAGCTATTTTGTTGTTTTACCAGACCATGAAACTAAAGAAAAATAGACATTAAGGATTATCTTAAAACAAAAAGCTTTCAGGTGGTAAAGGAAACAAAAAAAATTCGATAAATAGGTGACCAATATGCTGGGAAAAAGCACTTGCAAACTCTCCATCAGAATAAAAGGCTAATGCTGAATCACTAAACAGAAGTCATAAAATGCAAAAGCAAGGCCCAGGAGGCCTCATTTCAAATATGTACTGTACTATAAATAGAAATCACCCAGAAGATATGAATGGCCAACAGGCATTATAAAAATAATCAAACTTCATTGATCATCAGGAAGATAGAAATTCAAATCACAAGCAATCACATGTTTTTCATCTTGACACTATCCTTAAACAAGTGCTAATGAGAATGTGCCAAAGAGGGAATTCTTTTACATCATTTGTAGGAATGTACATTAGTATAGACATTACAGAAAATAAATATGGAGTTTCTCCTAGTATTTGAAGATACCTCTCATGGACACATCAAAAAGGAAATGAAATAAATATACTGAAGATATTCCTGTAGTCACATCTATATTGAGGCAGTATTCACTGAAAGCAAGAGTCAGAAACAAACTATGTGGTCATCAATTGAACGGGAAACGAAAACTTAGGCCATATGCATAACAAAGCACTTATCTTCTGTTCAAAAGAACGGTATCTTGCCATTTATGAATAAGGTTGAAACTGAAAACTTTATCCTACTTCGCACATAAATGAGGTATAGAGAACAAGTACTTACAAATAATGCTATTAACTGTGGACTTACTCAAACTTGGTCCTTAGAAGTTGAAAATAGAGTGGTGGTTATCAAAAGCAGGAGAGAGAAAGAGAGAGAGAGAGGGAGAGAGAGAGGGAGAGAGAGAGAGAGAGAGAGAGAGAGAGAGAGAGAGAGAGAGAGAGAGG
>NW_021604634.1:7477386-7492259 GCF_004785775.1 Grammomys surdaster | reverse complement strand
AGGAGGAGTAAGAGGAGGAGGAGGAGGAAGAAAGGAGGGAAAGGAAGAGAAGGGAAAAGAGGAGGAATAAAAAGGGAGTAAAATAAGAAAAGGCATTTTATTTGTTCTTGTATATCAAGAACAGAAATTATGATAATGTATAGATGTTTTATAAATTAGAAGAGCTAGGTATAGTGATATACACATTTAATTCCAGCATGTAGACATCTATGAGTTGGAGGATAGCCAGATCAGCAGGGCAATAAACTGAGACACTTTTAAAACAAATTAAATTTTAAAACACATTCCCCCCACCGGTTGCCCAGGAACCCCCACCCCGTCCCCCCGCCTCCTGCTTCTATATGGATGTGCCCCCACTGGATGCTGACAGGTGCCTGACATGGCTGTCTCCTTAGTGGTCTGCAAGAGTCTGACATATTCAGAGACGGATGCTCACAGCTAACCATTAAACTGATCATGGGATTCCCAATGGAGGAGCTAGAGTGAAGACCTGTTAGCATTTTGTCTAAGCTCCACCCCACAGTTACCTGGCAAGAGCCAGGTGTGCCTTACTCACTGTCAAAGGGGCTGCTTGTCCCCTCCCCTTTCTTTTGCTCTCTTGTGTTCCTGCTCTTGCTCTGTCCTCTTGCTCTTGCCCCTCCCCCACTCCTCTTACTCATGACCAGCCTCTACTACTCCTCTTCTCTCTCTGTCTCTCTCTGTCTCTGTCTCTCTCTGTCTGTCTCTCTCTGTCTCTCTCTGTCTGTCTCTCTGTCTCTGTCTGTCTCTCTGTCTCTCTCTCTCTGTCTCTCTCTGTCTCTCTCTCTGTCTCTCTCTCTCTCTCTCTTTCTCTCTCCACCCCTTCTCTGTGTGTCTTTCTGTCTTTACTACCCTCTCAACTTCCCTCCCCATGCCCTGAATAATCTCTATTCTATACTATACCATCCTGAGGCTGGTTCCTCAGGGAGAAGAGATGCCTCAGCATGGCCCCAAGGAGGCACCCTTTTCCCCAACACCTGACTACACATCCACCAAACATATTCCTTATTTCCTTATCTTTTTATAAATGCAACAACACCTGTAGGAAAGGAATTAGAAAGTTTTCAGCACAAAAAAGGATTAACATTTGAGGGAAAATATATGTTTATCTAAATACATTATATGATGTGTACTCAAAAATATCATGTGCTGATTTTTAAATATGTACAAATTGAAAGTTATATGAGTGCAAAAGTATTGGGAAACTGCTATACATTTTAAAGATATCTGTTTGAAATTTATGAGAGATTAAGTACAAACATTTCTCACATACTTATAGATTTAGTCAATCAGCCTCATTTGATGAACAGCTAATTTTATTTGCTATTTTATAAAGGTATCTATATTTGCTTATACTGATTATTGAGTCACAAGGAGATTCAGTTATCATTACTGATGTTGATTAATTCATATATATGTTTACATTAGATGAACCTATGGCAAATTATATAAAACAGGCAGTAGTTGTAATAATGACATTATAATAGTAATTTCTAAGCGCACAGATAAGCTACTGATCAAGCTTGATGTGTATATGCTCTCTCAGAAAATGTTATAAACATATTCAGTTTTTAGTATAAAAATAGCAAAAATTAAAACCTACAATTAGCTTGTGTTAGCAGACTCATACTTTAAGGTAATAGAAGAATAAATTAAATAAGTAACGAAAAAGACTGATGACATACTGAACTTTAAACATAAATAATTTCTTTTAATACATACAATCATGAATATTTAATTTCTTCAAGGTCATCAAGATATTGCTTAATTGGGCTTGCCTCTAGTTAAATGAAGCCTCCCCATAGTAATGATTAAGAGGCTCATGGCAATCACTACTAGCTATTTATAGATTAAGTGCTTCATTGTGTATACAAACAAACTACATAGATGGCTTTTCATTTGAAATGCTTAGTAAATACACTGGCGTTTCAGTTATATTTATTCCTAAGCTCAAATTGTTTTTAATTTTTTATCAAGTATCTTTTCAAAGCGTCCATTTACACAGAGAAACTTTTGAGACACTCAGCCTCACACATGTTAAGTTGTTTCAACTTTGGTTTGAAGTCAGTTAAATTTACTAGTTTGGCTAAAATTTTCTCTACTGGATCATTTAGAACAGAACAAAATATGCCCATTAGAAGAAAGGCTAATATATTAGAACATTTATCAGAATCTCTCTCTCTTCATCTGCAGCATGATCAGTCATATACTTAGTATAATGCAATCACTTCACAGAGTTTAACAATCAAACTAATGCCACTGCCAAGGTGAATAAAAGTTAAGTTCTAAGTGCCTGTATAATCCTTTGGTAATGTGAACCCTGAGTCTTTTATGTACACGGAATGCTTTTTAAAGATTGAGAGGTTCAATTTTTTTTAAGACTTGAATTTATTTTTTCTCATTTCTAATTAACTTAAACATTGTTTTATACTGGCATTGTCCTTAAAATGTTAAAGACACAAGGAACTTATTACTAATGTAAATAGAATTTACAGGCTTTATGTTTTACATTTAAATATAACACTATAAGTAATATGCTAGTCTACACAGAGGAGTTTCTTTCACTTACTGAGTTCCCTAACTTCTGACAAACTAAGTTTCAGATATGATATATAATGGGGATAATATATTAGAGTAAAGCACCTACAGGACTTATATAGACTTCTTTTGGAAAGTATAAGTTATTAATCTATCTCATGACCTTTTTCTAAGTCCACTGTTTGAGAACATTAAGCAAAGTTTCCATTAACTTTCATCTAAATGATTATCAGTTAGAACGAGGCAATGGTAATAATATCATAGCTCATATATGTGGTGGCTCTAACCCTGAATTAATCAATACAAATGTTATCATATCATCCATCTCATAAGAATATTTCAAGAAATTTAAAATATTGTTATTAACAGTAATTATAAAACTGATTGCATGAGATATCTTACCTTCCAAGTAGATGAGGGTAGTACACTAAAATTCAGTCAACAAATAGAAACAACAAAAATAGGAATGGCTTTATGGTTTGGGAATTGTCATACTTCTTAATCCAATGATTAAGTGTTCTAAAATGAAAATACAAACCAGAATTTGCTAATATTGCATTCTTAAGGACAAACTACAATTATGAGGCCCTTTCTTGCCTTAAATGACAAATGATAAATCAAAAAAGGACCCTGAAAGAACCCGTAGAGCCTCTTGCTCCTTGTCCTGATCCTCTGTAAAATTATGAAAATGAATATTTTTGAATCATCTCATTATTTAATGAACAGCACAGCAGATATATTGCTCTCTCTCTCTCTCTCTCTCTCTCTCTCTCTCTCTCTCTCTTTCTCTCTCCTTTCCTCAATACTATCATCTTTCCCTTCCTTCCCTTTCCTCTTTTTTTGCCTACCTTTGTTTTATTGGTTATTTTATTTATTTACATTTCAAATGTTACCCCCTTTCTGGTTCCCCTCTACAATTACCTATCCCCCCTTGCTTCTAAAATGTTGCTCGCCAAATCACTCATCCACTTATGTTTCATCACCCTAGCATTCCCCAAAACTGGGTCATCAAGTAATCACAGGACCAAATGTCTCCCCTCTCATTGATTCCAAATAAGTTCATCCTCTGCTACAAATGCAGTTGGAGACATGTGTCCCTCCATTCATATTTTTTGGTTGGTGATTTAGTCCCTGGGAGGTCTGGGGGGTGTGGTTGCTTATAATGTTCTTTCTATGTTTCCAACCTTTTTAAAAACCAGGTGTGACCCACAAGAATGTTCTCCTTAGGACTGCATTTTTTGGTGTGTTCACTTTACATTCTGTTTTCCCATCTAGAATCCTGTGATGGATCCTCTCAAACCTTTCTCTCTAAAAATATGTCTTATTTGCTTAGCATTTGGGTTAAATTTTCAGCACCAGAAAAGATCTATTTAACTTTTAACTGTATTAAATAATACCTGTTTTTCTTAAGACTATAATCATATTTAACATGCTTCCTATACAATCTTATATTGACTTTCACTATATTACACTTCCTTTCAGTGGCTTGGGAATTTATGACAATTTCAGATGTCCATTAATCAGTATGGTATGCTTGGAATTCTTTAGTGACATAATTTTTTACATTTTTATATTTAACTTGTTAATTTGTAAGAATACATACAAGATATTTGAATGAGCTAGTTTATTTGCTGTTCTCTGAAATACAAAGCAGTAAAGAATTTTATTTATTTTATTTATTTATTTATTTATTTATTTATTTATTTATTTTTGGTTTTTCAAGACAAGGTTTCTCTGTGTAGCCCTGGCTGTCCTGGAACTCACTCTGTATACCAGGCTGGCCTCGAACTCAGAAATTCACCTGTCTTTGCCACCCAAGTGCTGGGATTAAAGGTATGCGCCACAACTGCCCGGCAAGAATTTGATTTTTAAATCTATATAAATATGTAAGATAAAAATGTTCTAAGTATGAATGGATAATTATTAGGGTAAATGAAATTAAAAGCTGTTTTTATAATGTACCAGAAAAGTTTTACATAGAGATATTTGCTTTATTGATGGTAAAGAGAATCTGAGTCCATGGCCCTGAAATAGTGAGTCTGTTACCACCAATTGCCAGGAGGAGATCCCTGTTGGCTGCCAAGGACATGCTGATGTCTGAGGGATGTGCAGAAGCAGACTCACCCCTTACCTAGACATCTTGGAAAGCTGGCTGTGGGGGCATGAGAATGAGAGAGCAGACCCCCAGCCCCAGCCGGTTCCAATGCTCAGAACAATCAACACATTGTAGGAGTTCTAGATGATGCCCCCAAGGATATGAATGTGAGAGAGTTGGCCCTACCCTCTTAACAAGTGCAGTAGATGGAAGACCTGGTCCTGGAATCATAGGAACAGGAGAGTTAATCCTGCACTTCACCAGCTGCAGCATTCAGGGAGTGGGCCCTGGACTTTCCCTGGGCAGCACAGTACAGCTCACTCTGGTGGCAGTGAAGACATGTAAGGGCTCGAGGGCATAAGCATGGGATAGATGGTCCAAATCTTGTATGACTTGCGGTGACATGGATAAGGGAGAGATTACCCCCACCCGCAATCCCCTACCACCTACAACAGGCAAGAGAGCTTGTCCCAGAGGTCATCAGAAAGGGTCCCTGACTTTCACCAGCTGCAGCACTCATTAGAGTTGGCCCTGGGTATGAGGGTCTGGGTGAGATGACTATGAGGGAATGAGTGTGGGAGGGATAGCACTTACTGTTGACTTCTGGGAGGTGGCACAAGGGAGAGAAGCCCTCCTGCCCTAGCTCCTCCTTTGCCATCTATGGCAGGTAGAAGAGCTGACCCTGGCTTCATGAAAATGAGAGAACTGTCCAGGTCCCTGACTGACTGTAACAACCGAGAGAGGAGGCACTGTACTTTGCTGGCCCTGGTAGTGGGGGGTTGCTGGTAAGCTGACCCTTAGTATATGAGAGCAAAAAAGGCAGGCTGACCAGCTCAGAATCAGGGTTTTGAATTGGCCTACTCCAACATCTGTCACATCTATGAACTGCTAGAGTACATGAAGGGCCCAGTCCTACAGATCCAAAACTACAAGATTTCCAGGACACAGGACTATTGTTACACAATATCTGAGAAGAGTCCCATGGGGCTGCAGTATTCATAGAGTAGCAGAAGCCACAGGCCCTAGATAAGACTAAAAAAGTTATTGTGATCAACATTCGGGAGAAAGAAGTGTGAGCTAAAGGGAATACTGTGAGAGACACATCGTGAGACGCTACAATTTCCACAGAATTTTTATTCTGTTACATAGACTGCAAGGGTGGAAGGTAGGTAGGAGTGAAGGAGAGATTGGGATTGGGGTTTGTGATGTGAAATTTACAAAGAACCAACAAAAAGGTATTTTTCATTAAAAAAGACAAACACATATAGCTAATACCATTCTCTAATTTTTTTCTTTTCAAAATATGGCAATGCCATAATATATACTTTCTAACTAATCACGATATATGACACAAAGTTTAAATCAGAAAACGTCTAAAAAATTTGTCTGTAAATAATTGATGCTTTTGTATCTAAAATTGTAAAAGTTTATTGCAGAAGGGGCAGCTGTCCTGTGGTTCCATCCATGAGCAATCTTCCTATGTTGGTATATTTTCCCTAATGTTTTATTTATCATAGTTCTCATGATTTATACAATGTTTCCTATTTTTCTGGGTAATTATACTCACATATTTGTTACATTTCCAATTTCAGAATTTTGATGTCTTCTATTGCACCCTTAAATCACTGGGGCTGCTATAATTGGGTCTTTTATCAGAATTCTTTCTTTTGATGACCGAGTTCATGGACTGAGAAGTAGCACTATTTTAATTTAAATATTCCTCAAGATAGTTAAGGGCCACATCATGTATTTACATATTGACTATTCTATTAGAAATATATTCTACTATTAGTTCTAATATACAGAGAGGGGCAGGAAGTTCTGATGTGCAGCTACCTAGTAAGGTGAAGATAGGTAACAGTAAAATACTATGCATTTTAAAAGCTAAAAGGATGTTTAATATTTTCACCACAATGATAAAATATAAGTGTTTGAAGAGATAAATGTGTCATTTCCATGATTCAATGTGTTAGTGAAGTGAAGCACTACAATTTGCTCACAAATATGACACACTTGTGTTTATATATCATTTTAAAAATAAATTTAATTTAAAACATTCTGATTGGTTTAGCCAACATTAGGAAATGCAAAGGCTCGTTTCTTCTACCTGAACTTCCTGTCTCTCGGTGTGCTGATACAGATGGTGTCCTAGGAGGAAGTGAGTCTTTGAAATAAGTGTGAACTGGCTGAGGCTGCAGCTCCGAGAATCATGGTTATGCTTCACATTTTATCATCTCACAAAGAATCTGGAGCCAAAGAAGCAATCTCATCTAAATATTTGAATAGCTAGAGACACAGGTACTAGCCAACAACTTAATTATGGACTTTAAAAATTGGCATTAATCTTCCCTCTTTCCTGTATATATTCTTTTCTAATGCCACAAGTCACAGAAAATTGCTCATTAAACTTCAAGCCATGCTATGTAATACTTGCTACCATTTATAGGCAATGCTCTCCAAAGTACAATTAGAGGGAGTATTATGACACAGAACAATGGAGACAATTATTTCTGAAGTTTATTAATGCTAATTAGCATATGGCATCCAAGACAGCTGCTGATACTTCATTGCTAAATACTGAGGGACCAATTAGTGCTCCATGTTAATTAGCTTCTTCTGTGTGTGCATTGTCCTTAGATGCATAGGCAGTGCCACCATTGAACTATTAAAAACCTGCCCCACACTCTGCAAGAACACGATGTGGCATTTAGGAGTTCTTGTAGAGTATATGCATTATTTCCTAACACATGCGCCCTTAATGAACACTTAATAACCCTCTGTCCTCTTAAAGCACACTAATAAATTATAAATTTCTAGATGTTAAAGTGGACTTGACCTTTTAATTTATCTTATTTTTCAGGCACTCTCATGCTTTAATGACTTCAAATGCTAAAAAGTACTCATTATAATGTATTTGGTTTTACTCGTTTTTTTTCAAACCATTGAAACCGATTTGTTTTTTTTTTCTGTCAATGTATAGAAAACCATTTAGTTATAGCTAAAATTCATTGTTAAGTAAGCTGTCAGATATGAGCACCATACCAGGCATTTAATTTTGTTATTTATTCAGATTTTATTTTTTCATGAAGTTTAGATAATCATTTTCTTCCAATTAAAATTGGAAATTACCATTTTCCCATGAAATTCATCATCACTGAAATCATCAAAGAAAGTGTAGGGCTGGTCAGTGATCAAAAGCTTTAGCACTGGTCATAAGAACTTTTCAATGGTATGTATTCTTTTTATCGTTTGAGAAATGGGTGACTAACAACCACAGCTTGTTCATCTCATTGCTGTGGCAATTAGTATGATTATCACACAGGCTAAGTAGCTTCTCTCAAGATGTACTTCTCTCTGTGGTAAGGGACTGATAAAAAATAAAAATCAGTTCTGGTAGAATGATTGCAAGAGACAGCATGGTTCAAAATCCTTCAGATAAACACAGGCTTTCATTACATGTAGGGATTAATTGGTTTTGATGATTCTATACACATTCACTTTGGATAAATGTTTTACTATTTAAAGGTAACATGTTCTCCAACATATTTGCTGGCTATTTTACTGCTTTTAAGTACTTTAGCACTATATGACTCTTGTGAAATGAGAATCAATCAACACTGTGCATTCATTTCTTACTCTCAACACCAATGATGTCAACTCCCCAAAATGACACAAAGTAACAGATTTAAATAGACTATCTGCCCCATTCAAGAAACACACATTTATATCAAAGACAGATATTGCTTCAAGATAAAAGGATGGAAAAAGATATCCCAAGGAAGTGAACCCAAAAAACAGGTATGGATAGGTATTTTAATATCTGACAAAATAGACATCAAATCAAACAAATCAGAAGAGATAGGGAAGAACACTCCATACTCATCAAAGGAAAAGGCTGCGAGAATACTACAAATACTAAACACCAAGTATACACCAAGTACAGGGTACCAAGGTTAAAAAAGAAACACTGTAACAGCTAAAATCAGATATTGATGCTCACTGATTGCAGGAGATTTCAATACCCAACTCTCACCAAATACAGGTTGTTGAGACAAAAGAACTATATAAAGAAATGATAGAGCAAAATAAATTTATAAACCAAATGGACCTAACATATTTACAGAACATTTCATCCAAATACAAGAATATATATTGCCTTCAACACCAAATAAAACTTTCCTTAAAATGGACCAGATATTTGGGAGGATAAAACAAGTTTCAGCAAGTAGAAGAAAATTGAAATAACACCCTGCATTGTATCTGAACTGAACACCACAGACTAAAGTTGAATAGCACAACAGAAACATCAGACAGCTTACAAACTCATAGAAACTCAACAACTCATTACAGAATGATCTGTAGAATCACCTGTCAGTATCAAAAACAGTGATTTATTCTACATAATGCTGGCCTGAAAATATGCAAAATGTTGAGAAAAATATCATTTAAAGAAAAATGACTTTAGAAAATCATTTCGTATTCCAAATTTTCCATTATAGTTTAGTAGATTGGGAAAACCCTTAAGAAAATGAACTATAAATCAAACTCTTGTTTAAATCATTTTGTAATTTGGGTTTTTGTTTATTTTGTTTTGTTTCAATTTGAGACTCTTTCGTTCAGCTCAGCCAACTCCAAACTTTAGGCAAAAGATAAGAAAATAGACCAACTATTACTAAATCCTGGAAAGCTTTTGTTTTCTCTGTCTACATGAGCGTATTATTTGTTGTTGTTGTTGTTGTTGTTGTTTGTCTGTTTTACTTCTCTGTCACTCCAAAGCTGAATGTTAGTAAAGATACCTATCTCCTATCTTATGTGTGAAACTGAACTTAGTGATCTCAGATTTTATTTCTCTTAGATAACCCCCATACCTTCTTGCCTTGGCTTTTGGAAAGATAGAAAACCATCTGATATTAAAATATGCTGCATGTGGATTAAACTTCCAGTACAGTTCAAAATCCCATGGCATGGTTTGAATATGAAATGTGCTCCTTCATACATATTTTGAAAGTGTGGTCCCAGCTAATGGTACAATTTACAAAGACATTGGAACCTCAGCAGGTGTGATCTTGCTGATAGAAATAGGTCAGAGGGTACTGGGCCTTTTTGAGAGCCCTTGATGCAAGTCCCATTGTGCTTCCTGGACCATCTTGATATCAACAGTATCTGTCACACAGGCTGAGACAATCACTCTGCCTTTCGTACTGGGATGGACTATAAACCTCCTAAACCATAACATAACAACAAATCAATCCCTTTAATTTTTTTTTCTGTTAGGTATTTTGTCACAGTGACTTACTTGTTTACAACAGATAAATACAGAAAACAGCTACACCTGATTGAAATGGCACTGTGCGAGTAATTTGTTTCAGAAAATATCAATTGTGACTTTCATGCTCTTAGAAATATAAATAATATCCCAGATTCCTTAGGTTTACATCAGAAGGACTTCCTCCTCATATGCCTGGAATCAATTTCCTGGACATTACTAAGGGAAGGCAGTTCTCCCATTTCTCTTTTTAAAAGCAGATTCTAGCTAGCTAGTTACGACCAATTACCAAGCACAGGTGTTTCAATCTCATGAACTATCCTCCTCTTCCCTCTGGTCCATCACAGAGCATTTTCATTGGGAAATGGAGGAAAAACAAAACTCAGTGCTTACATATCCTCTTTCTTTTGTCTAGATACCATTGACCTTACTCTGCTACCTCTAGCATCAGCAATTTTGTGTGAGGACTTGCCCACTTGTTTAACTGCATCTAGTCTCTTTACAAGTTGGTGTCCTTACAGTAGCAGTCTTGAAATACTGACAGGAGCAATGTTTAAATCATATCAATTGTGTCATTTAAAATGTTTTAATGTTTCAAAAATCTAAAACACATAAATATATTAAACATAATATTTGTATAAAACTTAAACTAAAATGGATTCAATAGTCAAGTTGTTTATATATAACGGCTGCAATGTTGCCAGTACTACTTAGGTAAAACATGGTCTTATAAGGTACTGCTCTAGTAACTTGCTCTAATTTAGTTGTATTTTTTGTTTACTCACCTACCTTTTCTTTCTTGTGAAAAACCTACACAATTTTGATTTTTTGTCTTTCCTCCATTTCTTGAATCACTTTAGTCACATTCTATTCAGTAACTTCTTCCTAAAGCATCTTCTAACCTTTTTGCAGAACTATTATCTATCTCACGATTCCCAAAGGTTATAGCAATTAGAATCCAGTGTGTCTTTGCAACTTAAATTCAAAGGTCTATTTTAATCATTACACTGCCCCTCAGATCAATAGCCCCCATTAAGATGGCTCTCTTTTTCTATTGGCAATGCTTTGGCATCTCTTACAGTAGATTCTGATATGAGGACCGTGAAAACAAGTCTAATTATTTTCCTACTCTTACACATCTAATTTAGGCAACTGAAAAATAAAGAAGTCTACATTTTTAAAGGGAAGATTTTACACAAATAGAAGTGAATTTATTATTTTAATGAGGCAACATGCTAGGACTAGTATAAGCAGCAAAAGCAAATGAAACATAAAGAATGCAATGCTGTGCATGGTTTGGCAGGGATAGTGACAGAGCTGTAAGGGATGCTGAGATGTATGTGGTCTAGCAGAAAATGTGAGTTGTACCAGATGCTCTGATATGTATAGTCTGGCAGAGATAGTTATAGATGCTATTAAATGAACACAGTGCACATTGATCTCTATTTCTCTTTGGCTACTTAGTATTTTATTTTGTGTTATTCCTCCACATTGAAATATATAATGACAGCTGTATATCAAAGCAGATATAGTCTAAACATGAATTCATAGTTTTGTTACTAGTGCCTTTAAATAACTAAGCCAAGGTTATCTAAATAACTACTGAGCTGTGGTTGGTTTCATCCCATCAGGCAATCATTCAGTATTAATTCTATACCAATCCTGCTTACAAGTAATAAATAACATATTGCTATTCACATTTTCAATGCTCAAGGAGAATCAGTTACAAGAATAGCTCCAAATTAAAAAAGGATAGGCATGAGAAGGTGAGAATAAACAGATACATTGGCACACATTAGGCAAAAAATTATCTATACATACAATACTCATAACTGGAATGAAGAATACTTAAAATGTTTAAGCTCAAAATATAATTAATCATCATTTGTGTATTTCTTAATCTAGAGCACATTTTAAGCTCCAAAATGTGTAATCTAATTACAAAATTTGATTGTTTATTTATATAATCTGTTTTTCCCCAAAATGATCTAATTATAAGATTGTTTAATTATTAAATAATGATTGCCAGATTTAGTTGCCATATGTATCTTTGTTTAGTATTTACCCTTAGACTCTGTGTGTTCCAGGCACATGGCATACTCTCTACAAATATGATACACTAATTGTTTTATCAGAAAAACTATAATATTGAATTGATTAACAGATTTAAATATTGATGGACATAGAAAATGGTTCAACTATAAGCTTATCTGGCCATGATATAAGACATAAATATAGGGATGCACAATTTGAAATTTGATTTTTTAAAAGTTTTATTATAATCTTCATAAAAATATCATTTTGTATTTATAATCTTTATATAGATATAGAGACTTGATCTATGACTTCCTTTGCCTCCACCATGTTATGCACAGTTAGCCTAGGTCATCAGCAGTGTTCTCCTTGTGTTCACTGTTCCTCCAGGTTCCCATGGTAGGCTTTATGAGCTTTGTTCTTTCAAGACTTCCAAGGGTAATATGAAATACTCGTCTGTGTTAACACCTCTATACTCAGAGTGAGCAGAGTTGCTCTCTCTCCCACTTCCTGTGAGCAGTCGGGCGTGATGTGACTGTAGAGGCACAAACCTTGATGCCTTGGATATTGATGTGGACAAATATAAATGTTGATGATCCCTATTTTAAAGAAATGTTGCAGTATTTTTTTAACATTGTTATGACATCTAAAGGAACGCTCATCTGTAGTGTCAGAAGCAAGGTATCAATGATATTTGGAAACATTAGACATTGTACTGTAATGATTGGTTATCGCTGAGAAAACCTATGTTTGCTAGTAATAATTTGATTTTACTAAGAATTGCTTATTAGTTTCAGTCTTACAGTTTTGAAGCAATAAGATCATCAAAATAGTTGCACTTTATGTTAAATTTTGGTATAAATTTTAATTAAATATATATTGACATTTAATATTTTAAGACTAGCTGTCATAATAAAATGCTGACAAATTATTTGATCAACATTCATTGTTACCTTAATACTTAAAATTGTACATATACAAAATAGAGAACTTTTCAGCTTAATTAAACATAAAATATGTAAATAAGGGTATCAAAACATAGAAAGAAAAAAGCATATTTTCTTTCCCATGCAATCATTTGCTATAGTTAAACACATATGTGAAAACAACATTCTCTCTCAATCTTTCTCTGTCTCTCTGCCTGGGTCCGTGCCTCCCTCCCTCCCTCCCTCCCTCCCTCCCTCCTTTCCTCCCTCCTTCCCCCTTCTTTCTCTCTGTGTGTTAGATAAGTGCAAAAAATATAATTGACAGTGATAATGTAAAACCTTAAGTGAAGTTTCATGATTTCGGAACTGCAAGTCTATTGGTAGAGAACTTAGCTGAAATGAACAGCCATTCAGATTCAGATCAGGTGTCTGACTGGCTTTCTGGATCTTGCTCTGTGATTTATTAATTTGTAAGTTTGTTACAATAGAGAGAGTATTTTTATAATAAAAAAACTAATAATCCTTTTGCTTTCATTTTGTTTCTTGTCATGCCTGGGCTCACAGAATTTTGCATTTCTTAGTTTTCAGATCATGCTTAATATTTCCTAATGGTTATAGCTCATATGAAGAAGAGGGTAGTTATCAGGAATAAGATGGGAAAGGCACTTTGATATTTTAGATTTGTTCACGATTATGATGGCCAAGGTTAAACTAGCCGTTTCAATGAGGTGAATGAAAGATGAAAAACCTGATCATCTGAAATAGAAGCAAGAGTGTGACTACAATCCAGAATTATTTGAATAGTATAATATTTTACTCAGTAAAAGTGGGCTTACACTCTGTAACATAGAAAAGAAGTTTGTGCTTTCAAAATATCAGAAAATAAAAGATTTTGAGTATGTGTCTTACCAATTTTTTTTAATTTTTCATGAGATATTTACTACACTGAGGGTCCAAGTCTGTGAAATATGACCACCAGACCTTGATGATGAAATTTCATAAATAAATGTCCTATCTTAATATATTGAAATGTTTTATGTATTTTATTTTATGTTCTGTTTTTCTAAATATATTTTTACATCTTTCTCTGCATATGTCATTACATGACTATAATCTGCTTGCCTATTACCAGCTATCTATGTCTATTACTATTTATCTATCATCTATCACCTATATCTGTTGATCATCTATCTGTATCTATCATCTATTCTATCATCTCCATATCTATGTATCTATTATCTATCATCTGTTTATCCACCTATTATCTCTCGTGCTCTTCTAGCTATCTGTATCTCTATCCGTTTTTTTATATATCATCTTTTCTAGCCTAGAGCTTTCTTAGTTTAAGTTCTGTTTTCACTTAACCTTCAATAATGGAAAGAATAAGTCCCATTAATATATCTAAGATCATAGATAATAAACAAACACTTCTTAATTTTGCTCTCACAGTAGAATTTGCTGGAGTATTTTACTTACTTAATGATTTCTTTTTGATGTTAATATTAGCTTACATAGTATCAGAAATAAATAAAGTCTTTGACATTGTAATCTGTGGACTTGGTAAAGTAAGATCTGTGGAGATTCTCCTTCAGATAGTAGAAAAGAGCTTGTGACAGGCATCAGGTCTCCCTGAGTACCTCTTGTATTTGAGATAAAATTAAAAGATAATCAATTTAAGGCACCAGGGATGTGAGGTAGCAATATAGTGCCTAAAATTCTACAGCAAGTTGTACCGAGAATGATAACTGGTGACAATATTGTTAAGATCCCTGGGATAGCTGAGACTTTCTCAGCTCAGGCTGACAAGCCTGAATTGCTTGGATAGATGACCACTTTTGCAGAAAGAAGAACCTAAAAAATGATGGTAGTCTCACCAAAGCATTAACACACACACACACACACACACACACACACACACACACACACACACATCAAAAAAAGGAAGGAAGGAAGGAAGGAAGGAAGGAAGGAAGGAAGGAAGGAAGGAAGGAAGGAA